>NC_069505.1:523280675-523385675 GCF_027579735.1 Bombina bombina | reverse complement strand
AAAGGGTCAGTACATGACCACAGTGGATTTAAAGGATGCTTACCTTCACATACCGATTCACAGAGATCATTTCCGGTTTCTAAGGTTTGCCTTCCTAGACAGGCATTACCAGTTTGTAGCTCTTCCATTCGGGTTGGCTACGGCTCCAAGAATCTTCACAAAGGTTCTGGGGGCTCTTCTGGCGGTACTAAGACCGCGAGGAATCTCGGTAGCTCCATACCTAGACGACATTCTGATTCAAGCTTCAAGCTTTCAAACTGCCAAGTCTCATACAGAGTTTGTACTGGCATTTCTAAGATCGCATGGGTGGAAGGTAAACGAAAAGAAGAGTTCTCTCGTTCCACTCACAACAGTTCCCTTCTTGGGGACTCTTATAGATTCTGTAGAAATTAAGATTTACCTGACAGAAGACAGGTTAACAAAACTTCAAAACGCCTGCCGTGCCCTTCATTCCATTCAACACCCGTCAGTGGCTCAATGTATGGAGGTGATCGGCTTAATGGTAGCGGCAATGGACATAGTCCCCTTTGCACGCCTACACCTCAGACCGCTGCAATTGTGCATGCTAAGTCAGTGGAATGGGGATTACTCAGACTTGTCCCCCACTCTGAATCTGGATCAAGAGACCAGGAATTCTCTTCTGTGGTGGCTTTCTCGGCCACATCTGTCCAAGGGGATGCCATTCAGCAGGCCAAATTGGACAATTGTAACAACAGACGCCAGCCTGTTAGGTTGGGGTGCTGTCTGGAATTCCCTGAAGGCTCAGGGATCATGGACTCAGGAGGAGAGTCTCCTGCCAATAAACATTCTGGAATTGAGAGCAGTTCTCAATGCCCTTCTGGCTTGGCCCCAGTTAACAACTCGGGGGTTCATCAGGTTTCAGTCGGACAACATCACGACTGTAGCTTACATCAACCATCAGGGAGGGACAAGAAGCTCCCTAGCTATGATGGAAGTATCAAAGATAATTCGCTGGGCAGAGTCTCACTCTTGCCACCTGTCAGCAATCCACATCCCGGGAGTGGAGAACTGGGAGGCGGATTTCCTAAGTCGTCAGACTTTTCATCCGGGGGAGTGGGAACTTCATCCGGAGGTCTTTGCCCAAATACTTCGACGTTGGGGCAAACCAGAGATAGATCTCATGGCGTCTCGACAGAACGCCAAGCTTCTCGTTACGGGTCCAGATCCAGGGATCCGGGAGCGGTTCTGATAGATGCTTTGACAGCACCTTGGACCTTCGGGATGGCTTATGTGTTTCCACCCTTCCCGATGCTTCCTCGATTGATTGCCAGAATCAAACAGGAGAGAGCATCAGTGATTCTAATAGCGCCTGCATGGCCACGCAGGACTTGGTATGCAGATCTAGTGGACATGTCATCCTGTCCACCTTGGTCTCTGCCTCTGAGACAGGACCTTCTGATTCAGGGTCCTTTCAAACATCAAAATCTAATTTCTCTGAAGCTGACTGCCTGGAGATTGAACGCTTGATTTTATCAAAGCGTGGATTCTCTGAGTCAGTAATTGATACCCTGATACAGGCTAGGAAACCTGTTACCAGAAAGATTTATCATAAAATATGGCGTAAATACCTGTATTGGTGCGAATCCAAAGGTTACTCTTGGAGTAAGGTTAGGATTCCTAGGATATTGTCTTTTCTACAAGAGGGTTTAGAAAAGGGTTTATCCGCTAGTTATTTAAAGGGACAGATCTCAGCTCTGTCCATTTTGTTACACAAACGTCTGTCAGAAGTTCCAGACGTTCAGGCTTTTTGTCAGGCTTTGGCCAGGATTAAGCCTGTGTTTAAAACTGTTGCTCCGCCATGGAGTTTAAACCTTGTTCTTAACGTTTTACAGGGCGTTCCGTTTGAACCCCTTCATTCAGTTGATATAAAATTGTTATCTTGGAAAGTTCTATTCCTAATGGCTATTTCCTCGGCTCGAAGAGTCTCTGAGTTATCAGCCTTACATTGTGATTCTCCTTATCTGATTTTTCACTCGGATAAGGTAGTTCTGCGTACTAAACCTGGGTTCTTACCTAAGGTAGTCACTAACAGGAATATCAATCAGGAGATTGTTGTTCCATCCTTGTGTCCTAATCCTTCCTCAAAGAAGGAACGACTTCTGCACAATCTAGATGTAGTTCGTGCCCTAAAATTTTATTTACAGGCAACTAAAGATTTTCGACAAACATCTTCCCTGTTTGTCATTTACTCTGGTCAGAGGAGAGGTCAAAAAGCTTCGGCTACCTCTCTCTCTTTTTGGCTTCGTAGCATAATACGTTTAGCCTTTGAGACTGCTGGACAGCAGCCTCCTGAAAGAATTACAGCTCATTCCACTAGAGCTGTGGCTTCCACTTGGGCCTTTAAGAATGAGGCCTCTGTTGAACAGATTTGCAAGGCTGCAACTTGGTCTTCGCTTCATACTTTTTCCAAATTTTACAAATTTGACACTTTTGCTTCTTCGGAGGCTATTTTTGGGAGAAAGGTTCTTCAGGCAGTGGTTCCTTCTGTATAAAGATCCTGCCTATCCCTCCCGTCATCCGTGTACTTTTGCTTTGGTATTGGTATCCCAGAAGTAATGATGACCCGTGGACTGATCACACTTAACAGGAGAAAACATAATTTATGCTTACCTGATAAATTCCTTTCTCCTGTAGTGTGATCAGTCCACGGCCCGCCCTGTTTTTTATGGCAGGTCTAAATTTTTAAATTATACTCCAGTCACCACTGCACCCTTTAGCTTCTCCTTTCTCGTTGGTTCTTGGTCGAATGACTGGGTGTGACGTAGAGGGGAGGAGCTATATAGCAGCTCTGCTGGGTGATCCTCTTGCACTTCCTGTTGGGAAGGAGTTAATATCCCAGAAGTAATGATGACCCGTGGACTGATTACACTACAGGAGAAAGGAATTTATCAGGTAAGCATAAATTATGTTATATATATATATATATACACAGTATGCTTTAAATTAATTAAAATAGTTTAGCACAGAACTACATGGATACATGGAGAACATTTTTTTTACTTAAAGGGACAGTCAACTTCATTTTTTTTTTATTGTTTAAAGTGATGGTAAATCCTAGCGTTTGTGAAACCATTGGAACAAATAAAGGAGACTTTAAGTCATGAAGTATAAAATACTTCATGCTGAAAGCTCCTTTACTTGTTTGTTATTTGCAGTGTCCAACGCACTGAGCTGCTAAGGCAGCTCACGGCAGAACGCTATTTGGCTGAGAGCTTGGCGTCAAATTTCCTGCACGGCTATTGGCTAAGAGGTGGAAACGTCACCTCACATCAAAACAGCGTTTTTTTTTACTTTTTAAACAATAACAATTTTAGTGTAGACCTTTAAGTAGAAAATTGGAAATGTTCTACTATCTAATTCTCTTGCAAATGGATAACATTCAAAACTGCTGCCATATATTGCTACAGACACGTGCACACGCTTTAGCTTACATCCCTGCTTTTCAACAAAAAATACCAAGAGAACAAAGAAAATTTGATAATATAAGTACATTAGAAAGTTGTTTAAAATTGAGGCTCTGAATCATGAAATAAACAATTTGTGTTTCATGCCCCTTTATGAAATTTCTTATCAGAAATATCTTACCTGGTTTTGGGTTTATATTAGTAGATAAATATATTTTTTCAGTTTTCATTCTATCATTTCTCACATAACCCTTTGATATATCAGAGGGAATACTGCATGAAATAATTAAAGGGACACTAAACCCAATTTTTTTCTTTCATGATTCAGATAGAGCATGCAATTTTAAGCAACTTTCTAATTTACTCCTACTAGCCATCTTTCTTCGTTGTCTTGCTATCTTTATTTAAAAAGCAAGGCTTTAAAAGGGACAGTTAAGTCCAAAAAATACTTTAATGATTTAAATAGGGCATGCAATTTTATACAACTTTCCAATTTACTTTTATCACCGATTTTGCTTTGTTCTCTTGGTATTCTTAGTTGAAAGCTAAACCTAGGAGGCTCATATGCTAATTTCTTAGACCTTGAAGGCCGCCTCTAATCTGAATGCATTTTGACCACTAGAGGGCGTTAGTTCATGTGTTTTATTTAGATAACATTGAGCTCATGCACGTGAATTTACCAAGGAGTGAGCACTGATTGGCTAAAATGCAAGTCTGTCAAAAGAACTGAAATAAGGGGGAAGTCTGCAGAGCCTTAGATAAGTAGAGAAAGGTAATTAGAGAGGTAAAAAGTGTATTAATATAACTGTGTTGGTTATGCAAAACTAGGGAATGGGTAATTAAGGAATTATCTATCTTTTAAAACAACAACAATTCTGGTGTTGACTGTCCTTTTAAAGCTTAGGAGCCAGCCCATTTTAGGTTCAGCACCCTGGATATTGCTTATTGGTGGCTACATTTAGCAAACCAATAAGCAAGCATAACCCAGGCGCTGAACCAAAAATGGGCCATCTCTTCAGCTTACATTCCTGCTTTTTAAATAAAGATAACAAGGGAATGAAGAAAAATTAATAATAACATAATTTATGTAAGAACTTACCTGATAAATTCATTTCTTTCATATTAGCAAGAGTCCATGAGCTAGTGACGTATGGGATATACATTCCTACCAGGAGGGGCAAAGTTTCCCAAACCTCAAAATGCCTATAAATACACCCCTCACCACACCCACAATTCAGTTTAACGAATAGCCAAGAAGTGGGGTGATAAAAAAGTGCGAAAGCATATAAAATAAGGAATTGGAATAATTGTGCTTTATACAAAATCATAACCACCACAAAAAAGGGCGGGCCTCATGGACTCTTGCTAATATGAAAGAAATGAATTTATCAGGTAAGTTCTTACATAAATTATGTTTTCTTTCATGTAATTAGCAAGAGTCCATGAGCTAGTGACGTATGGGATAATGATTACCCAAGATGTGGATCTTTCCACACAAGAGTCACTAGAGAGGGAGGGATAAAATAAAGACAGCCAATTCCTGCTGAAAATAATCCACACCCAAAATAAAGTTTTAATGAAAAACATAAGCAGAAGATTCAAACTGAAACCGCTGCCTGAAGTACTTTTCTACCAAAAACTGCTTCAGAAGAAGAAAATACATCAAAATGGTAGAATTTAGTAAAAGTATGCAAAGAGGACCAAGTTGCTGCTTTGCAAATCTGATCAACCGAAGCTTCATTCCTAAACGCCCAGGAAGTAGAAACTGACCTAGTAGAATGAGCTGTAATCCTCTGAGGCGGAGTTTTACCCGACTCAACATAGGCAAGATGAATTAAAGATTTCAACCAAGATGCCAAAGAAATGGCAGAAGCTTTCTGGCCTTTTCTAGCACCGGAAAAAATAACAAATAGACTAGAAGTCTTTCGGAAAGACTTAGTAGCTTCAACATAATATTTCAAAGCTCTAACAACATCCAAAGAATGCAACGATTTCTCCTTAGAATTCTTAGGATTAGGACATAATGAAGGAACCACAATTTCTCTACTAATGTTGTTGGAATTCACAACTTTAGGTAAAAATTCAAAAGAAGTTCGCAACACCGCCTTATCCTGATGAAAAATCAGAAAAGGAGACTCACAAGAAAGAGCAGATAATTCAGAAACTCTTCTGGCAGAAGAGATGGCCAAAAGGAACAAAACTTTCCAAGAAAGTAATTTAATGTCCAATGAATGCATAGGTTCAAACGGAGGAGCTTGAAGAGCTCCCAGAACCAAATTCAAACTCCAAGGAGGAGAAATTGACTTAATGATAGGTTTTATACGAACCAAAGCTTGTACAAAACAATGAATATCAGGAAGAATTGCAATCTTTCTGTGAAAAAGAACAGAAAGAGCAGAGATTTGACCTTTCAAGGAACTTGCGGACAAACCCTTATCTAAACCATCCTGAAGAAACTGTAAAATTCTCGGTATTCTAAAAGAATGCCAAGAAAAATGATGAGAAAGACACCAAGAAATATAAGTCTTCCAGACTCTATAATATATCTCTCTAGATACAGATTTACGAGCCTGTAACATAGTATTAATTACAGAGTCAGAGAAACCTCTTTGACCAAGAATCAAGCGTTCAATCTCCATACCTTTAAATTTAAGGATTTCAGATCCTGATGGAAAAAAGGACCTTGTGACAGAAGGTCTGGTCTTAACGGAAGAGTCCACGGTTGGCAAGAGGCCATCCGGACAAGATCCGCATACCAAAACCTGTGAGGCCATGCCGGAGCTACCAGCAGAACAAACGAGCATTCCTTCAGAATCTTGGAGATTACTCTTGGAAGAAGAACTAGAGGCGGAAAGATATAAGCAGGATGATACTTCCAAGGAAGTGATAATGCATCCACTGCTTCCGCCTGAGGATCCCGGGATCTGGACAGATACCTGGGAAGTTTCTTGTTTAGATGAGACGCCATCAGATCTATTTCTGGAAGTTCCCACATTTGAACAATCTGAAGAAATACCTCTGGGTGAAGAGACCATTCGCCCGGATGCAACGTTTGGCGACTGAGATAATCCGCTTCCCAATTGTCTATACCTGGGATATGAACCGCAGAGATTAGACAGGAGCTGGATTCCGCCCAAACCAAAATTCGAGATACTTCTTTCATAGCCAGAGGACTGTGAGTCCCTCCTTGATGATTGATGTATGCCACAGTTGTGACATTGTCTGTCTGAAAACAAATGAACGATTCTCTCTTCAGAAGAGGCCAAAACTGAAGAGCTCTGAAAATTGCACGGAGTTCCAAAATATTGATCGGTAATCTCACCTCCTGAGATTCCCAAACTCCTTGTGCCGTCAGAGATCCCCACACAGCTCCCCAACCTGTGAGACTTGCATCTGTTGAAATTACAGTCCAGGTCGGAAGCACAAAAGAAGCCCCCTGAATTAAACGATGGTGATCTGTCCACCACGTTAGAGAGTGTCGAACAATCGGTTTTAAAGATATTAATTGAGATATCTTTGTGTAATCCTTGCACCATTGATTCAGCATACAGAGCTGAAGAGGTCGCATGTGAAAACGAGCAAAGGGGATCGCGTCCGATGCAGCAGTCATAAGACCTAGAATTTCCATGCATAAGGCTACCGAAGGGAATGATTGTGACTGAAGGTTTCGACAAGCTGAAATCAATTTTAGACGTCTCTTGTCTGTTAAAGACAGAGTCATGGACACTGAATCTATCTGGAAACCCAGAAAAGTTACCCTTGTCTGAGGAATCAATGAACTTTTTGGTAAATTGATCCTCCAACCATGATCTTGAAGAAACAACACAAGTCGATTCGTATGAGATTCTGCTAAATGTAAAGACTGAGCAAGTACCAAGATATCGTCCAAATAAGGAAATACCACAATACCCTGTTCTCTGATTACAGACAGAAGGGCACCGAGAACCTTTGTAAAAATTCTTGGAGCTGTAGCTAGGCCAAACGGCAGAGCCACAAACTGGTAATGCTTGTCCAGAAAAGAGAATCTCAGGAACTGATAATGATCTGGATGAATCGGAATATGCAGATATGCATCCTGTAAATCTATTGTGGACATATAATGCCCTTGCTGAACAAAAGGCAAGATAGTCCTTACAGTTACCATCTTGAACGTTGGTATCCTTACATAACGATTCAATATTTTTAGATCCAGAACTGGTCTGAAGGAATTCTCCTTCTTTGGTACAATGAAGAGATTTGAATAAAACCCCATCCCCTGTTCCGGAACTGGAACTGGCATAATTACTCCAGCCAACTCTAGATCTGAAACACAATTCAGAAATGCTTGAGCTTTCACTGGATTTACTGGGACACGGGAAAGAAAAAATCTCTTTGCAGGAGGTCTCATCTTGAAACCAATTCTGTACCCTTCTGAAACAATGTTCTGAATCCAAAGATTGTGAACAGAATTGATCCAAATTTCTTTGAAAAAACGTAACCTGCCCCCTACCAGCTGAGCTGGAATGAGGGCCGCACCTTCATGTGGACTTAGAAGCAGGCTTTGCCTTTCTAGCAGGCTTGGATTTATTCCAGACCGGAGATGGTTTCCAAACTGAAACTGCTCCTGAGGATGAAGGATTAGGCTTTTGTTCTTTGTTGAAAAGAAAGGAACGAAAACGATTATTAGCCCTGTTTTTACCCTTAGATTTTGTATCCTGTGGTAAAAAAGTTCCTTTCCCACCAGTAACAGTTGAGATAATAGAATCCAACTGAGAACCAAATAATTTGTTACCCTGGAAAGAAATGGAAAGTAGAGTTGATTTAGAAGCCATATCAGCATTCCAAGTCTTAAGCCATAAAGCTCTTCTAGCTAAAATAGCTAGAGACATAAACCTGACATCAACTCTGATAATATCAAAAATGGCATCACAGATAAAATTATTAGCATGCTGAAGAAGAATAATAATATCATGAGAATCATGATCTGTTACTTGTTGCGCTAAAGTTTCCAACCAAAAAGTTGAAGCTGCAGCAACATCAGCCAATGATATAGCAGGTCTAAGAAGATTACCTGAACACAGATAAGCTTTTCTTAGAAAGGATTTAAGTTTCCTATCTAAAGGATCCTTAAACGAAGTACCATCTGACGTAGGAATAGTAGTACGTTTAGCAAGGGTAGAAATAGCCCCATCAACTTTAGGGATTTTGTCCCAAAATTCTAATCTGTCAGACGGCACAGGATATAATTGCTTAAAACGTTTAGAAGGAGTAAATGAATTACCCAATTTATCCCATTCTTTGGAAATTACTGCAGAAATAGCATTAGGAACAGGAAAAACTTCTGGAATAACCACAGGAGATTTAAATACCTTATCTAAACGTTTAGAATTAGTATCAAGAGGACCAGAATCCTCTATTTCTAAAGCAATTAGTACTTCTTTAAGTAAAGAACGAATAAATTCCATTTTAAATAAATATGAAGATTTATCAGCATCAATCTCTGAGACAGAATCCTCTGAACCAGAAGAGTCATCAGAATCAGAATGATGATGTTCATTTAAAAATTCATCTGTAGGGAGAGAAGTTTTAAAAGATTTTTTACGTTTACTAGAAGGAGAAATAACAGACATAGCCTTCTTTATGGATTCAGAAACAAAATCTCTTATGTTATCAGGAACATTCTGCACCTTAGATGTTGAAGGAACTGCAACAGGCAATGGTACTTTACTAAAGGAAATATTATCTGCATTAACAAGTTTGTCATGACAATTAATACAAACAACAGCCGGAGGAATAGCTACCAAAAGTTTACAGCAGATACACTTAGCTTTGGTAGATCCAGCACTAGACAGCGATTTTCCTGTAGTATCTTCTGACTCAGATGCAACGTGAGACATCTTGCAATATGTAAGAGAAAAAAACAGAATTTATGTTTACCTGATAAATTACTTTCTCCAACGGTGTGTCCGGTCCACGGCGTCATCCTTACTTGTGGGATATTCTCCTCCCCAACAGGAAATGGCAAAGAGCCCAGCAAAGCTGGTCACATGATCCCTCCTAGGCTCCGCCTTCCCCAGTCATTCGACCGACGTAAAGGAGGAATATTTGCATAGGAGAAATCATATGATACCGTGGTGACTGTAGTTAAAGAAAATAAATTATCAGACCTGATTAAAAAACCAGGGCGGGCCGTGGACCGGACACACCGTTGGAGAAAGTAATTTATCAGGTAAACATAAATTCTGTTTTCTCCAACATAGGTGTGTCCGGTCCACGGCGTCATCCTTACTTGTGGGAACCAATACCAAAGCTTTAGGACACGGATGAAGGGAGGGAGCAAATCAGGTCACCTAGATGGAAGGCACCACGGCTTGCAAAACCTTTCTCCCAAAAATAGCCTCAGAAGAAGCAAAAGTATCAAATTTGTAAAATTTAGTAAAAGTGTGCAGTGAAGACCAAGTCGCTGCCTTACATATCTGATCAACAGAAGCCTCGTTCTTGAAGGCCCATGTGGAAGCCACGGCCCTAGTGGAATGAGCTGTGATTCTTTCAGGAGGCTGCCGTCCGGCAGTCTCGTAAGCCAATCTGATGATGCTTTTAAACCAAAAAGAGAGAGAGGTAGAAGTTGCTTTTTGACCTCTCCTTTTACCAGAATAAACAACAAACAAGGAAGATGTTTGTCTAAAATCCTTTGTAGCATCTAAATAGAATTTTAGAGCACGAACTACATCCAAATTGTGCAACAAACGTTCCTTCTTTGAAACTGGATTCGGACACAAAGAAGGCACGACTATCTCCTGGTTAATGTTTTTGTTAGAAACAACTTTCGGCAGAAAACCAGGTTTAGTACGCAAAACCACCTTATCTGCATGGAACACCAGATAAGGAGGAGAACACTGCAGAGCAGATAACTCTGAAACTCTTCTAGCAGAAGAAATTGCAACCAAAAACAAAACTTTCCAAGATAATAACTTAATATCAACGGAATGTAAGGGTTCAAACGGAACCCCCTGAAGAACTGAAAGAACTAAATTGAGACTCCAAGGAGGAGTCAAAGGTTTGTAAACAGGCTTGATTCTAACCAGAGCCTGAACAAAGGCTTGAACATCTGGCACAGCTGCCAGCTTTTTGTGAAGTAACACAGACAAAGCAGAAATCTGTCCCTTCAAAGAACTTGCAGATAATCCTTTCTCCAAACCTTCTTGAAGAAAGGATAGAATCTTAGGAATTTTTATCTTGTCCCAAGGGAATCCTTTAGATTCACACCAACAGATATATTTTTTCCATATTTTATGGTAGATTTTTCTAGTTACAGGCTTTCTGGCCTGAACAAGAGTATCAATGACAGAATCTGAGAACCCTCGCTTTGATAAAATCATGCGTTCAATCTCCAAGCAGTCAGTTGGAGTGAGACCAGATTCGGATGTTCGAACGGACCTTGAACAAGAAGGTCCCGCCTCAAAGGTAGCTTCCATGGTGGAGCCGATGACATATTCACCAGGTCTGCATACCAAGTCCTGCGTGGCCACGCAGGAGCTATCAAGATCACTGATGCCCTCTCCTGATTGATCCTGGCTACCAGCCTGGGGATGAGAGGAAACGGTGGGAATACATAAGCTAGTTTGAAGGTCCAAGGTGCTACTAGTGCATCTACTAGAGTCGCCTTGGGATCCCTGGATCTGGACCCGTAGCAAGGAACCTTGAAGTTCTGACGAGAGGCCATCAGATCCATGTCTGGAATGCCCCACAACTGAGTAATTTGGGCAAAGATTTCCGGATGGAGTTCCCACTCCCCCGGATGAAATGTCTGACGACTCAGAAAATCCGCTTCCCAATTTTCCACTCCTGGGATGTGGATTGCAGACAAGTGGCAGGAGTGAGTCTCCGCCCATTGAATGATTTTGGTCACTTCTTCCATCGCCAGGGAACTCCTTGTTCCCCCCTGATGGTTGATGTACGCAACAGTCGTCATGTTGTCCGATTGAAACCGTATGAATTTGGCCTTTGCTAGCTGAGGCCAAGCCTTGAGAGCATTGAATATCGCTCTCAGTTCCAGAATATTTATCGGGAGAAGAGATTCTTCCCGAGACCAAAGACCCTGAGCTTTCAGGAGTCCCCAGACCGCGCCCCAGCCCACCAGACTGGCGTCGGTCGTGACAATGACCCACTCTGGTCTGCGGAAGCTCATCCCCTGTGACAGGTTGTCCAGGGACAGCCACCAACGGAGTGAATCTCTGGTCCTCTGATCTACTTGTATCGTCGGAGACAAGTCTGTATAATCCCCATTCCACTGACTGAGCATGCACAGTTGTAATGGTCTCAGATGAATTCGCGCAAAAGGAACTATGTCCATTGCCGCGACCATCAAACCTATTACTTCCATGCACTGCGCTATGGAAGGAAGAGGAACAGAATGAAGTACTTGACAAGAGTTTAGAAGTTTTGATTTTCTGGCCTCTGTCAGAAAAATCCTCATTTCTAAGGAGTCTATTATTGTTCCCAAGAAGGGAACTCTTGTTGACGGAGATAGAGAACTTTTTTCTACGTTCACTTTCCACCCGTGAGATCTGAGAAAGGCCAGGACAATGTCCGTGTGAGCCTTTGCTTGTGGAAGGGACGACGCTTGAATCAGAATGTCGTCCAAGTAAGGTACTACTGCAATGCCCCTTGGTCTTAGCACCGCTAGAAGGGACCCCAGTACCTTTGTGAAAATTCTTGGAGCAGTGGCTAATCCGAACGGAAGTGCCACAAACTGGTAATGCTTGTCCAGAAAGGCGAACCTTAGGAACCGATGATGTTCCTTGTGGATAGGAATATGTAGATACGCATCCTTTAAATCCACCGTGGTCATGAATTGACCTTCCTGGATGGAAGGAAGAATTGTTCGAATGGTTTCCATTTTGAACGATGGAACCTTGAGAAACTTGTTTAGGATCTTGAGATCTAAGATTGGTCTGAATGTTCCCTCTTTTTTGGGAACTATGAACAGATTGGAGTAGAACCCCATCCCTTGTTCTCCTAATGGAACAGGATGAATCACTCCCATTTTTAACAGGTCTTCTACACAATGTAAGAATGCCTGTTTTTTTATGTGGTCTGAAGACAATTGAGACCTGTGGAACCTCCCCCTTGGGGGAAGCCCCTTGAATTCCAGAAGATAACCTTGGGAGACTATTTCCAGCGCCCAAGGATCCAGAACATCTCTTGCCCAAGCCTGAGCGAAGAGAGAGAGTCTGCCCCCCACCAGATCCGGTCCTGGATCGGGGGCCAACATCTCATGCTGTCTTGGTAGCAGTGGCAGGTTTCTTGGCCTGCTTACCTTTGTTCCAGCCTTGCATTGGCCTCCAGGCTGGCTTGGCTTGAGAAGTATTACCCTCTTGCTTAGAGGATGTAGCACTTGGGGCTGGTCCGTTTCTGCGAAAGGGACGAAAATTTGGTTTATTTTTAGCCTTGAAAGACCTATCCTGAGGAAGGGCGTGGCCCTTGCCCCCAGTGATATCAGAAATAATCTCTTTCAAGTCAGGGCCAAACAGCGTTTTCCCCTTGAAAGGAATGTTAAGCAATTTGTTCTTGGAAGACGCATCCGCTGACCAAGATTTTAGCCAAAGCGCTCTGCGCGCCACAATAGCAAACCCAGAATTTTTCGCCGCTAATCTAGCCAATTGCAAAGTGGCGTCTAAGGTGAAAGAGTTAGCCAATTTGAGAGCATGAATTCTGTCCAAAATCTCCTCATAAGAAGAATCTTTATTGAGCGCCTTTTCTAGTTCATCGAACCAGAAACACGCTGCTGTAGTGACAGGAACAATGCATGAAATTGGTTGTAGAAGGTAACCTTGCTGAACAAACATCTTTTTAAGCAAACCCTCTAATTTTTTATCCATAGGATCTTTGAAAGCACAACTATCTTCTATGGGTATAGTGGTGCGTTTGTTTAGAGTAGAAACCGCCCCCTCGACCTTGGGGACTGTCTGCCATAAGTCCTTTCTGGGGTCGACCATAGGAAACAATTTCTTAAATATAGGGGGAGGGACGAAAGGTATGCCGGGCCTTTCCCATTCTTTGTTTACAATGTCCGCCACCCGCTTGGGTATAGGAAAAGCTTCGGGGGGCCCCGGGACCTCTAGGAACTTGTCCATCTTACATAATTTCTCTGGAATGACCAAATTCTCACAATCATCCAGAGTAGATAACACCTCCTTAAGCAGAGCGCGGAGATGTTCCAATTTAAATTTGAATGTAATCACATCAGGTTCAGCTTGTTGAGAAATTTTCCCTGAATCTGAAATTTCTCCCTCAGACAAAACCTCCCTGGCCCCCTCAGACTGGTGTAGGGGCACTTCAGAACCAATATCATCAGCGTCCTCATGCTCTTCAGTATTTTCTAAAACAGAGCAGTCGCGCTTTCGCTGATAAGTGGGCATTTTGGCTAAAATGTTTTTGATAGAATTATCCATTACAGCCGTTAATTGTTGCATAGTAAGGAGTATTGGCGCACTAGATGTACTAGGGGCCTCCTGTGTGGGCAAGACTGGCGTAGACGAAGGAGGGGATGATGCAGTACCATGCTTACTCCCCTCACTTGAGGAATCATCTTGGGCATCATTTTCTCTAAATTTTGTGTCACATAAATCACATCTATTTAAATGAGAAGGAACCTTGGCTTCCCCACATTCAGAACACAGTCTATCTGGCAGTTCAGACATGTTAAACAGGCATAAACTTGATAACAAAGTACAAAAAACGTTTTAAAATAAAACCGTTACTGTCACTTTAAATTTTAAACTGAACACACTTTATTACTGCAAATGTGAAAAAGTATGAAGGAATTGTTCAAAATTCACCAAAATTTCACCACAGTGTCTTAAAGCCTTAAAAGTATTGCACACCAAATTTGAAAGCTTTAACTCTTACAATAACGGAACCGGAGCCGTTTTTATATTTAACCCCTATACAGTCCCTGGTATCTGCTTTGCTGAGACCCAACCAAGCCCAAAGGGGAATACGATACCAAATGACGCCTTCAGAAAGCTTTTTCTATGTATCTGAGCTCCTCACACATGCATCTGCATGTCATGCTTGCCAAAAACAACTGCGCAATAGAGGCGCGAAAATGAGGCTCTGCCTATGATTAGGGAAAGCCCCTAGAGAAAAAGGTGTCCAATACAGTGCCTGCCGGTTATTTTACTTAATTCCCAAGAATAAAATAATTCCTCAAAGCTATGAAGTATTAAAAATGCTTATATATCAATCGTTTTAGCCCAGAAATTGTCTACCAGTCTTAAAAGCCCTTGTGAAGCCCTTTATTCTTATGTAATAAAAATGGCTTACCGGATCCCATAGGGAAAATGACAGCTTCCAGCATTACATAGTCTTGTTAGAAATGTGTCATACCTCAAGCAGCAAAAGTCTGCTCACTGTTTCCCCCAACTGAAGTTAATTCCTCTCAACAGTCCT
Organism: Bombina bombina; assembly: GCF_027579735.1. Lineage (NCBI taxonomy): Eukaryota > Metazoa > Chordata > Amphibia > Anura > Bombinatoridae > Bombina > Bombina bombina. Next base: position 523,370,817 of record NC_069505.1, on the reverse strand, counting down.
GTGTGGAAACAGCCATCGATTTTAGTAACGGTTGCTAAAATCATTTTCCTCTTACAAACAGAAATCTTCATCTCTTTTCTGTTTCAGAGTAAATAGTACATACCAGCACTATTTTAAAATAACAAACTCTTGATTGAAGAATAAAAACTACATTTAAACACCAAAAAACTCTAAGCCATCTCCGTGGAGATGTTGCCTGTACAACGGCAAAGAGAATGCCTGGGGAAGGCGGAGCCTAGGAGGGATCATGTGACCAGCTTTGCTGGGCTCTTTGCCATTTCCTGTTGGGGAGGAGAATATCCCACAAGTAAGGATGACGCCGTGGACCGGACACACCTATGTTGGAGAAACAACATATAAAGCAAAATTGATCAAATTCCTTAAATGACAGTTTCAGGAATGGGAAAAAATGCCAAAGAACAAGCTTCTAGCAACCAGAAGCAATGAAAAAATGAGACTGAAATAATGTGGAGACAAAAGCGACGCCCATATTTTTTAGCGCCAAATCAGACGCCCACATTATTTGGCGCCTAAATGCTTTTGGCGCCAAAAATGACGCCACATCCGGAACGCCGACATTTTTGGCGCAAAATAACGTCAAAAAATGACGCAACTTCCGGCGACACGTATGACGCCGGAAACGGAAAAGAATTTTTTGCGCCAAAAAAGTCCGCGCCAAGAATGACGCAATAAAATGAAGCATTTTCAGCCCCCGCGAGCCTAACAGCCCACAGGGAAAAAGAGTCAAATTTTTGAAGGTAAGAAAAAAATGATTAATTCAAGTGCATTATCCCAAATATGAAACTGACTGTCTGAAAAATAAGGAATGTTGAACATTCTGAGTCAAGGCAAATAAATGTTTGAATACATATATTTAGAACTTTATAAACAAAGTGCCCAACCATAGCTTAGAGTGTCACAGAAAATAAGATTTACTTACCCCAGGACACTCATCTACACGTTTGTAGAAAGCCAAACCAGTACTGAAACGAGAATCAGCAGAGGTAATGGTATATATAAGAGTATATCGTCGATCTGAAAAGGGAGGTAAGAGATGAATCTCTACGACCGATAACAGAGAACCTATGAAATAGACCCCGTAGAAGGAGATCACTGCATTCAAATAGGCAATACTCTCCTCACATCCCTCTGACATTCACTGCACGCTGAGAGGAAAACCGGGCTCCAACTTGCTGCGGAGCACATATCAACGTAGAATCTAGCACAAACTTACTTCACCACCTCCATCGGAGGCAAAGTTTGTAAAACTGAATTGTGGGTGTGGTGAGGGGTGTATTTATAGGCATTTTGAGGTTTGGGAAACTTTGCCCCTCCTGGTAGGAATGTATATCCCATACGTCACTAGCTCATGGACTCTTGCTAATTACATGAAAGAAAGGAGTAAATTAGAAAGTTGCTTATAATTGCATGCTCTATCTAAATCACAAAATATTTTTTTGGGGGATTTAGTGTCCCTTTAATCTAAACTCGAAACTGCAAAAAAGATTTTAAACCTCATGAACGAATCAACACGATTTTTGTCTCCTTTATTCGTTAATGGGGATGCTTTTTTTTTTTTGGTGTTTGCACATCTAAAAATAACTATTTTATTTACCTTTTTCCTCCGTTATGCAGTGTCTGCTCAGATATTTGCTACTCATTATGCTCACCCAGTTTAGGAAGTTCACAATCAGCTGTTACTGATGCGCTAACACAATGTTAATGAAGCGTGACCCTTACTGTTTATGATACAAAGTCAGTCTTTGTGCAGTTTACTTCCTGTGTCTTAAACAAAACCTCTTTGTAATCTGCTTATATTAACAACTCAAACTTAATTTCATTTTAAGATCAGCCTTATATCTTTTCAGTAAAACACATTTATAAATTACATAATGGTTTACAGCTAATCTGTTAAATTCAATAAATTACCATGAAAAGAGGCTTGAAATAAAAATGTAATTCCCTGTAAAAAATGTAACCACACCCGTAAAAAATGTAACCACACAAGAAAAACATTGTAATATACAACCATTATTATACATGCTTTCTTTCAAACAGGTGGTGAGAGTCCATGATCCATTACTTCTGGGAATCTCTACCACTAGGAGGAGGTAAAGATTTCCAAACCCCACAAGCCCTATAAAACTTCTCACACACATACCTCAGTCTTTACTTTGCCTCCACTGGAGGTGGTTGAAGAATAAAGATGTGCATTTGATTCTTCAGAGAAAGGGGTTTTCAGTCTATGCTGAGCCTGGTTTCCCCTCAGAGTACAGTGCTTGTCAGAGGGATGTACTACATGGGGTATGGTTTGTGATTCTTTTTTCACCTCATGAGAAATTTTTCATAACCTTCCATAGTTGGTCGCAGGGACTTGTATTTTGCTTCCCTTCATGAATCTACAATATACTTCTATTCCTTAAACCTCTGCTGGTATGTTTCAGTACTAGTTTGGCTGTCTGCTATTTATTTGCTGGTGGACGAGTGTCTATTGAGCATTTTAGAAACTACAGCTATGTTATGGGCACTTCTTAAATGTATGTATGTTTGTGTATATATATATATATATATATATATATATATATATATGTTCCTGGGACAGAATCCTTTAAAATACTCCCTTGCTTTTTTGCGCGTCAGCAATTTTTTGCCAGCTTAGTTTGTACTTTGCATATTGTCCTTTATTTACACACTTTGCTGTTGCGCACGTCTGGTTAACGCTTGTTGGGTTAGCACACGTCCCTTTAGTCTTTCTATAGTAAGTTCGCACGCCAGCCAGTTTATGCACTTATGGTTAGCGCACATCTTTCCTCAGCTATGCACACGTCTGGTTTTGGCGCGCTAAAATTCCTTTTAGCAGTTTTTTTCGTGTGCGTTATTTCTTTCTGATAATCTTTATCTGTCTTTGGATGTTATGTTAATTTCTCCTGCTTCGTTTTGCAGTTCGGCTTAGCATGCATCTATAAAAAAACAGTATATAAAAATGGAAACTGGGAAAAACCTCTGTCCTTTAAAGGGACATTCCGGTTAAAATTTAAATGCATATAGATGAATTACATCTTTGAATAGAAACATAATTGTAATATAAATGTATAGTCAAAAAAGCTTCTAGTAACTGTTATCACTGTTTTAGTGTTAACATTTTTCTCTGCACGTGCATGTGAAGCATAGCTAGATATTCTCAGTGCACCAGCATTTTAAATACTGCAGCAGCTCAGAGCGCTAGTGAGGATAGTATCATGTTAGCAATTAACAAATTGAGTCATTACCAGATGGTTCAAGGACCTTAGGCTCTCTGAGCAAGTGCTGCGTATAAAATGCTGGTGCACGTGCATACTTAAATACACCTTTGTAACAGCTAAAGCTTTTATTAGAAAAATTCTTCTATTCAAAACTGAAATGCATCCATGTAGATTTCAATTTTGGCTGGCCTGTCCCTTTAAGGGGTTAAATACTGAAGATCAAATTGAAGATTACATGAATAATATGCAAGGGTTCTGTAAAACTCTACACGTTCCCAAGTAGAAATTACTTATTTTCCCATAAACATTGCTCTGGGAAAGCCCTGCAGGCACAGCAGCCCTTCGGCATTTTACCACTACCCTGGAAATACTCTGTCCAGTAATTTTCTCCTGTCGGCTCTGAGCAAGCCGTGGGCAAATAGTAAACATGTGCAATCGTTTTAGCTTAAATGCTAAAATTAACACATTTTTGCTGTTTCTTGCATTCATCAGAAATTCATTAAAGGGACAGTAAAGTCAAAATGAAAATTTCATGATTTAGATAGAACACACAGTTTTAAGCAACTTTCCAATGTACTTTTGTTCTCTTGGTATCTTTTATTGAAGAGTAAAACTAGGTAGGCTCATAAGAGCACAGGAGTGTGCACGTGTCTTTTAGTACTCTATGGCAGCAGTGTTTTGCAACATTTGTAGCTTTGCTATACAATGTTGCAAAACACTGCTGCCAGAGAGTACTAAAGACACGTGCACACTCCTGAGCCCTTATGAGCCTACCTAGTTTTACTGTTCAATAAAAAGATACCAAGAGAACAAAGCAAAATTGATAACAGAAGTAAATTTGAAAGTTATTTAAAATTGCATGCTCTGGGGTGCGTGTCCGAACAGCGATCCTGAGCAGTCGCATCTCCAAGAGCTCTAACTGAATCTCCATTAATCTGCTGATTATTGGCGGAAAATTTACAGCAAAGCCATTTATATTGTATATTAATATACTCTTCTCTATTGTGGGAAACCGATTTCATCTGACCGAGCTGTATTGGTGCTATTGGTGCTCAGGATAGGACGTCAGAGACCTGGAGCCGCGGTTCATAACAGGCAGCGATTTCCCCCTCAGTTTACTGAGGTACTTAGCCTCAACTACACATTATAGAGCCCTGTACAATTGCTATACCTCCAGCTCAAAAACAAAAGGATTTCCAGTGGGCAATGGCTAACATCGGAGAAATAAGTTTACAAGATTGTCCCGATCACCATTTTGAGAAGATAGAAGGCCTCATGAGCTCCTTAAAGGGACACTCAATCAAAATTAAACTTTCATTATTCAGATAGAGCAGCAATTTTTATATGTTTATATTTTATACCAACAATGCCACAAATTTGACAATAGAGCAATCCAAACAATACTGTATAACAATTACAGACAAAAAGTGAAAATAAAGAAACCAATATTGCAGTAAATGTGTCCATTCATCCTTATTTATACATAAATGCTTCATAGGAGTGGAACTATCCACGATATACCTTTTATCGCTTATATTTACTTCAGCTTTGTGAAACACTGTTGGAGTTTTTAACTTTAAAGTAAAGAAAAAAAAAAAAAAAGATAATGAAACTTTAAAGATAGAATTAACGACGGAAAAGAGAGAGAGAGAGAAAAAAAAAAAAGGGAAATAAATTTTGCACATAGTTTCTCTTCCTCCCCCCTCCCCCGCCCGCGCCAGACCCCCACTACCAGATGCCCAATTGAACTATTTCAGAGCTTTGGAATGGAGTTATCATATACTCTATTTCCGCCAAAGAAAAACTTTTAATGAATTTTGACCATTTGCTAAAGAAAACTACAATTTCTCGCTCTGAATTCAGATCTGTGGCAAGTTGTTCTATCCGATATTGTTTTTTAAGGTAGTTCTTTACTTTGTTCATTGTGGGTATAAATCTGGTTTTCTATTTTTTAAATATCAAATTCCTTGCGGCCAAGATGACTAAGTTCACTAATTTGGCGTCTCTGAAATCTTCCTTATTTCTTGACAGAAAGATTATAGTTAGTGGATTAAATTTAAACAAGTCGGTTTTCACCCTTTTTAATAACCAGTATTCTAGTCTATACCAAAGTTGTTTAATTTTTGGGCATGACCACACCATATGCATTAAGTCTGCCGCCAGTACACTACATTTTGGACATATATTGAACTCCTTATTATTCCATCTATGAGCCTTGTCTGGTGTGTAATATATTTGGTAAAGGAACTTTATGTGGGACTCTCTCCAAGTTTCAGCAATAGTGGTGTTACGGAGGAGCGTCAGGGATCTCATAATATGTAATTCCTTATCTATATTCATAGACAATTGGTCTGACCATTTTTGAGCTAGTTTCTCTACATTACTGCTGCCTTCCTTAGAGTTAAGATAAGTATACCATGGAGAAATCGAGCATTGACCTGCCTTAATCAGGGTTGGCCATGATTCCAATTTCCCCCAGGTCCATTTCCAACTAAATTGGGCTTGTAGTTGGCTAGTATAATGCCTGGCTTGCAGATAAGCAAAAATGTCTTGGTTGTCAAGATTGAATTCCAATATCAGTTCTTGGAATGTTTTAATAATTCCTGAATCTAAATGATATAGCTGTGAGGTGAATTTAAGCCCATGTTCCTGCCATCTCTTCAGATGTGGAGCTTGAGAGCCCTCTTGAAATTCTGGGTTCCCTATAAAGGTTTGGTATCTAGGAATATTCGTATTTATTCCCATTAATACTCCGATCTTTTTCCATGCCTGTATTATTACGTATGTTGTTTTGAGGGTCTTCACCTGTTTAGGAATTAAATGAGCAGGTGTATGTAGTAGAGATACTGGCTTCAGAGGATAGATTATGCTGTTCTCTAACCTATTGTCCGTAAAGTAATCAGCTTCTGCTATCCAGTCTGCCGCAATTCGGCCTAAGAAAACTAGGTTATAGAGATATAAATTTGGGAGAGCTAGCCCCGCAAATTGTTTTGCCAGGTATAATCTCTGCAGAGAAATTCTAGGTTTCCTTGTCTGCCATATAAATTTGCGAAGTGCCTTATTACATTTCTTGATGTCTTGTACTTTTATAAACAATGGAAGATTTTGAAGAATATATGATATCTTTGGTAAAATTACCATTTTATATAGAGCAGTACATCCAGAAAGGGAGAGAGGCAAGTTCTGCCAGTCTCTCATTAATGTAATAGCGTTTGCAATCGTTGGAGTGATATTTAGGGAGTACCACTCTTGAGGATTGGGTGAGACTATAATCCCTAGGTATCTAAATGAATCTATAACTGTCTTAAATGGGTTGTTTATTTGTGAGGTGTCGGTCTTTCTTAACCAGAGTAATTCTGCTTTTTGTTTATTCATTCTATACCCTGCAAAATATCCAAATTGTTCAATTATTTTAAGCACTTTTGGAATGTTCTTAGCGGTATTGGAAACATATACTAGAAGATCGTCCGCATATAGAGCCACTTTCAGCTCTTTATTGTATATTTTAATTCCTTCGATATGTTTTCTAATTTTTATAGCTAGGGGTTCAATCGCCAAATCAAACAAAAGTGGCGAAAGCGGACATCCCTGTCTCATGCCTTGCCCTAGTCGAATGCTCTTGGACTCTTGCCCATGCATTAATAGTTTTGATGATGCTTGGGAACATAGATTGTTTACTAAATTTAAGAATTTTTCTTGAAAACCATATTGTTTCAGTGTGTTTAAAATATGATCATGGCTAACTCGGTCAAACGCCTTCTCAGCATCGATTGCTATTACCGCTGCGTCACGATTTTGACCAGGCTTACCTTCACTATTTTTAAAATAATCGATGGATAAGAGAAGTTGTCTGATTTTAGATGAGGAACTCCTTTTTAAAAGAAATCCTACTTGATCACTGTGAATAACCTCGGGTAAGCCTTTTTGCATTCTTTTGGCCAGAATTGAAGCGAATATCTTATAGTCCGTGTTCAACAATGCGATAGGTCTATAAGATTCTCTGCATTGTGGATCTTTCCCTGCTTTAGGTATGAGAATGGTGTGTGATGCTAGGAAACTGGAAGGTATTTGATTATTCTGTTGAAACAAATATTTATAAAGGATAGTTAATTGAGGAACAATTACTTTGTCCAGACATTTGTAAAATTCGTTTGGTAAAGCGTCAGGACCTGGCGCTTTTTCTCCTTTCAGAGCTTGAATTGCCTGTATTACCTCTAATTCTGTTATTGGAGCGTTCAGTGTCAAGTTAAATTCAGGAGAGATTTTTGTAATATTAATATCTTCCCAAAAACTTTCCCTTATATTTATGTTTACTGGATTGGCCGCATATATTGAGTTATAGTATTGGAAAAAAGATTCAGTTATTTCCTCTGATGAGGTAAGTAGTTTGCCATTGATTTGTATTGCTTAAATTATTTTCAAGGATCTCAAATTTTTTACTAATTTCGCCAACAATTTACCTGATTTATTGCCAAATTTGTAAAGATTTGATTGGTATCTTAGGTTCGCTTGTGTGGAATTCAGAATTAAAAAAGTGTCTCTATCCTCTTTGGCCTTGATGTATCTCTTCCAGTTCTCATCTGAAGAGAGATTCAAATATCTATTATAGGCGTTAGTTACCGTGGCGATTACTTGTGTCTCTCTCAAGCGGGTTTCCCTTTTGATATTCGCTATGTATGCAATTATGTCACCCCTTAGTACCACTTTTGCTGCTTCCCATAGAATTACTGGGCTGGAGACTGAATTTTTGTTGTTTTGAAGATAGTCTTCCCATTTTCCCTTAAGCCATTCTCTAAACTTTACATTCTTATTCAGATACTTGGGGAAAAAGAAACTTTGTCTTCTAGCAGCAGTTTTTCTATCTGGGATATACAGCGTGATTGGTGCATGATCAGAAATCAGAATTTCTGCAATTTGTGCTTTAACCCCCCTTTGATATAAACTATCATTGATTAACATAAGGTCAATTCTGGATAAAGATTTAGTTGTTTTGGAGTAACATGTGTAATTTTTACTGTCAGGGTTTTGTACCCTCCAGATGTCTCTGACTGTTAAGTTCCGCATGATTGATTTAAATATTTTGCTTTCTAGCTTTTCTTTCTTGTTTATCTTCTGTGCCACTCCGATTCTTAGTCTGTCTAGAGGGGCTCGCGGGGACATATTAAAGTCCCCTGCTATGATTATATGACCTTCCGCTATTTGCAAGATTTTTGATTGGAGAGAGTCCCAAAATCCATATTCGATTATGTTAGGTGCATACAGATTACATATAGTGTATGTTAAGTTTGATATCTTTAATTTTAATATTATAAATATGCTAAGTGGGTCAATCAATGTGTCTAATTTTTCATATTTTAGTTTCTTCCCTAAGAGAATAGCCACTCCTTTTTTCCTGTTAATTGAGGGAACGAAAATGCATTCGGCCACCTAGGAAGATTTTAGTTTTAGCGATTCCTCAATGTTAAGATGTGTTTCTTGGATTAACGCTATGTGGGTATTTATTTTCTGTAAATGTGCCAATATTGTTTTTTGCTTAATTGGTGATACAATCCCACCTATATTCCATGAGGTAATTTTAATATCCTTATTCATAAATTTATTTTTATTCTCTAGGGGGCGATATTTGTGAGAAAATTAATCTTATGCAGTGGAGGGCACATGCCGAGGGGGGGGGGGGAGGGAAGAAAAAAGAGAGAAGAAAGAAATGAGGAGGAAAAAAAAAAAAAAAAAAAAACACAAAACAAAAAGAAGTGATTTATCCCTAACGAGAATGTAATAACATACAATCATTAGATCTAGTTAATTATCTAACTTGTATGGTTTAGCCATTGACCCCATGTTCAGTTATCTTTTTCTCAGCTTCCTCTGCTGTATCAAAAAAAAACGTTTGACCTTCTAGTGTAAGTTTAAGTCTGGCTGGGAATATAACAGTCGCCTGCCAGCCCATTTTCAGCATTTTGCCACAGACCGGGGAGAGCTCCCTCCTCTTTAAGGAAGTCTCTATAGAGAAGTCCTGAAACAACAAAATTTTGTTTTCGGAAAAATAGGTTGATTTTTGCGATAAAATTGAAGGAACATAATCTTGTCTTGAAAGTTCAAGAACTTTGCGATAATGGGTCTTGGTCTGACCAAATTAGTTGAGGTGTCAGGAGCTCTCCCCAATCTGTGAACCCTTTCAATCAGTATGGGTGTTTGTGTTGGGGGAATTTTTAACAGTTGGGGTAAAACATGTGTCATAACTTGCATAAGCTCATGTTTGAATGACTCTGGGAGGCCTATAATCCTGAGATTATTCCTCCTTGATCTATTTTCTAAGTCTTCAATTTTGGCCTGAAGTTTCGAGATTGTGAGCTGATTGTCTTCCGTTTTTGCAACATATGTATTTGTTGTATCTTCTAGATCTGAGATTCTCTGCTCTGCCTCTTGGATTCTTTGTGAGAATTGTCTGACCTCTAAGGTCAGAAGCGATATATCCTGTCTAATTTCATTTTTCAGCGAGTCAAATTTTGGGGCGATGGCTTCTAGTATACTGGCTACAAGATTTTGTGTTTCATATGAGGTTGATATATTTTGAAGTTTTGAGGGTGTTATTTCTGTGAGAGGCTCTGCCTGTGTTCCTGTAGGGTTCTTATTCCTGCGGTCCTTGTTTTTGTCTGCCATGCCTAGATTAGATTTGCCAGTGAGTGATGGTGAAGTAATAAATTTATCCATAAACCGTAGAAAAAAACAAAAACACCCAGTGCAAAAAATAGGTGTGAACGTGCTATGTGACACAAGAAAGTGATAAAAAAAAAAGGGGGGGGGAGGTGAAGTGCAAGGAAGGTAAGGGAGAGAAGCGAGACAAGAGAGATAATCACGTGCCTCTCGTTCAGTGGTGCTTAATCTGTGACGACTGTGAAATACAGATATAGTGAATTACAGCTTAGAAGCTAATTAAGGTGAAGACCCTCCGTGATTTGAGCCCCAATTCTGCCCACGTGCTTAGTGTGCTCAAGTGCTGAAAATCAAGGACGTAGGTTTTTACAGACTTTAGAGCCTTAAGACTATTTTATTACCTGTAGTTCCCTCTGTATTAAGTTTTCAATCAAGGTATACTCTATCTCTGTACTCAATGACTTAATATATCTATTCCTCTTTTGATGTGATCTCTAGATGACCTATTATCCCATCCGGGAGAGAAAAGTTCATTCACGCACTTATCTTCATAAATTTTTATGAGTAAATAAATGTTCGCATAACATTTTCTAACATCATCTAGACTCAGACCTTGTGCTTGATTTATCAAGAGAAAACAATTAATGAGTCTAAAGCTTCAAGGACTTGCTTTATCGCTCAAGTTTCGTGGTTGCGTGGGGATATGTTACTTAAATTATCTTCCTGGAAATTACTCCAGCTAATTCTACCCCTAAAATTTTCGAGCTTACAACTGCTTAGAAATGTGAGTGCCAGAAAAATTATTAACAAGCCTCATACGTCTAGCTAGGTGGTCCCCAACCAGTCCTGCTTTTTTAACTATGTAACTTTTTCGGCCAGCTATTCTCAGTTTACTTACTCCATATTGATGGGACACCAGTTACTTTTCGTATGGGTAGCAAGGTGTAGTGATTATGGGGTATAAGTAGCCCCTTCCAGTGTCAAATATTTTAGGCCCACACAAAATTAAATATTTCACTCAGGTTAGAATACTATGTATCTACTTGAGTTTTAAGATATCCAGTTTCCTGAAACCATTAGCTCATATACTTTCAGTACATTTTAAACAATATGTGCAGATACAAATACAAGTAGTAACAGTCAATTGGTCTTTTCACTTGTAATCAACTTAGAGTAAAGTTCAGCAGACTATGCTTTTTGCTTTCATTCCTTAGAACCCCTGAGTGTTCTTTATAGTGTCTAAGTATAAACCCATCAGAAATTAAATCATGCAGCACTTTTTCAGACCGTCACCAGAGCTTATGACAGTTTGCCCAATAGATGCAGCTGCAAATAGATCAGAACAGGGAGGGAGAAGGAAACACGTATCTCTGAGCAAAATAATCAGCATGGGTTAGTGCTGTAAGGCATGTAATTTTCTCTTTTATGTCCTCTCCTTCTTTATCTTTCTTCCTCCTTTCTCTCTTCTTTCCCCTCTCTTCTAAATCTGATGTTGAAGGCCACCAATAAAGTTAAAGTACCCAGATTTTTGGGGTGCAGTTTATGTGCCTTATTGTAAGGGTATTCGTTCTAGGCGGCCATAAGTTAAACTCCCTTAAGTCACTCTTTTCTTGCTTAACCTTCTGTAACTCAGCACCTCTTTTTGTAATCAATCATAGACCTTTAATATGTGGAGCTTTTTGACAAGCCTTGCCAACAATTTTAGTGCAGAGAAAGTTTATTTAATAACTTACCCCCTCTCATGCCGCCCGCTAGAAGTGTGTGTGATGGCTCTCTATTCCAGCAAATCTTGGCCCATAGTGCAGCTCAACGTTCTCCTTGTTGCAGCTTTGCGGGTTCCTTGTCCCAATATTTCTCACTCCAGCGGTCTCACCTCCTCTCACGCAGCAGCGGTGGGAGAGGAGGGAGAGGAATTCAGGGGGGTTTCTTCAGGAGATGAGATCCGTTCTGGATATTACCCCTCTATGTCTCCGCTAAGCCCGGCTCGCTCTCACCACCTCCCACGCAGCACCGGTGGGGGAGGGGGAGGCGACCGCAGCAGTCTGATGACGATTCGAATGCTGCGGTGGAAACTGCTAGGGTCCTTGCCGGTGCGTTGCAAAGTCTTCAGCGGGGTGAGATTAGTTGGCGCGGCGGCGATGAGGGGAGGCAAGTGAAGGTCCCGAGCCGAAGGCTGTTTGCAGACCCACACGGAAGGCAGCTGGGGGAGGCAATCACCTTTGGAGTTGCGTAGGTAAGTCCTTATACCTTTTCATCTGAATCCGTATAAAGAAGAGTGGGGTGTTCCTTTCTTTTTCAGCAAGCAAACCCAATACGTTGATTAGCCTTGATTATCCTCTTAAATCAGATTAGGGATAATTTTTTGGATGACTAAATGCTGGGACAATGTGAATGGAGTTCCACTGTCCTTGGTTCCAGTGATGATGTTTTTTCCTACCCACTGCACAGCCTCCTATGTGGGTTAGGGCGCAGGATTCCCCCCGCCAAGAGCTGAAGGGCTGGAGAGCAGAGCTCAGGTGCGTGCACTTAGCTCCTCCTCCACCGGAACCCAGGGCATGTCAGAGCATGGGTAGAGCAGCAATTTTAAACAACTTTCCAATTTACTTCCATTAACTACATGTGCACAGTAATTTTATATTTAAACTTTTTGAGTCACCAGCTCCTACTGGGCATGTGCAAGAATAAGTGTGTATGCATTTGTGAATGGCTGATGGCTGTCACATGGTACGTGTATGCATTTGTGATTGGCTGATGGCTGTCACATGGTACAGGGGGAGTGGAAAAAGACATAACTTTTAAAATTGTCAGAAAAAAAATCTACTACTCATTTGAAGTTCAGACTAAGTGCTATTGAATTGTCTTGTTATCTTGCATTTGTTGATTATGCAAATCTACTGTGTTGACTGGTCCTTTAATGGATAGAGCCCCTTTTGATAAAATGATCCTTCTCAACACCGTAATACCACAAGCAAGCGCGCCTGATAAGCTGCATCAGACCGACAACACAGCTACAATAGTAAACGGCAGACCTGCTCACAATAACACCGAAGCTATAGCATGCCAGGATCTAGATGCCTCGCATAGCACCACGTTCCGGATTAAAGATCACACAGCTCCAGAGCTTTGGAACACCACTCCAACTACTCCTGAAAACATGATATGGCACAACAACCCAAAACCTATAAGGAATAGTACCCATGACCTGAAGGTACAATCTATATTGAACAATGTGGGGCCGCTCAATAAAACACATGGAACTCTCATCCATACAGCAAATTACTGGACAGTCTTCTTGCACCACCGTGAAAGCTCTCTCCCAGCATGTCCCGACAAGATAAGCAATACTGACATGCAATTCTCTGATCCATATTTTAGTGAAATGGATCTTGGGACTGAGAGGGTTTGAAATATGCTAACCTGTCTATAAAGCCCGATAAAAGATAGTTCATTAGCAGGGAGATTAGATCCCACAATTTGTATACCAATACCAGTTGTTCAGTCTGGTTATCTGATGTTCATTAGTTTTATATTACCTACCTACTTGTGCCAGAGAACTAATGAACAAACACCTTTGAAAGGCCATTCAACTCTAGGATTAAGAGTCAGTAGAGAAGCAGAGCAGTACACAGAGACATATATTTTACAGTTTCCTCTATCAAGCTTTTGAGCTAACATGATTCACCCCAAAACACAATCGCTTTATTAGGGCAATAGATATACATACATATTTTAAATGACTGCTAGGCAGAACATGCCGTAACACAATCAAGGCATTACACATTTGGAACCTATGATGCTACCGCCTGCGGCCAAGAACCATAACACTAAAATGCCCACTAGAAGATAGCACATCTTCTTTAGCGTGGGATTTCTCCTGCTTGCTTCTATTGTAATTTATATTTATTCTGAATAGTCAGGCACGAATGGTCATTACTGTCTCATCATTTCATACACTAACTACACTCATACTACTGGCTCAGAGCTCCTGTACACTCTCACGGCTGACACCTTGTTATTGTTTCTCTGGCAAATCCATTAATATAGAATACGTAGAAATAACACATTTTTACATATATTGAGATAGCTTATTAAAGGGACAGTCAACACCAGAATGTTTGTTGTTTAAAAAAAATAGATAATCCCTTTATTAACCATTCCCCAGTTTTGCATGACCAACACAGTTATAATAATACACGTTTTACCTCTGTGATTACCTTGTATCTAAACCTCTGCAAACTGCCCCTTTATTTCAGTTCTTTTGACAGAGATGCATTTTAGCCAATCAGTGCTCACTCCTTGGTAACTCCACGTGCCTGAGCTCAATGTTATCTATATGAAACACATGAACTAATGTCCTCTAGTGGTGAAAAACTGTCAAAATGCTTTCAGATTAGAGGCGGCCTTCAATGTCTAAAAAATAAGCATATGAACCTCCTAGGTTTAGTTTTCAACTTAGAATACCAAGAGAACAAAGCAAAATTGGTGATAAAAGTAAATTGGAAAGTTGTTTAAAATGTTATGCTCTATCGGAATCATGAAAGTTTTTTTTTTTACTTGACTGTCCCTTTAAATCTCTAGCATTAAACTAATAAGGCACATTCCACAACAATTTTATCACTGTTATTCTATTGTTATCCACTTGGAAGTAAAAACCCCCCATTTATCTTAAAGGGACAGTAAACACCAGAGTTTTTTTTGTTTAAATAGGTAGATTATCCCTTTGTTACCCATTCCCCAATTTTGCATAACCAACACAGTTATAATAATATACTTTTTACCTCTGTGATTATCTTGTATCTAAGCCTCTGCAGACTGCCCCCTTATTTCAGGTCTTTTGACAGACATGCATTTTTAGCCAATCAGTGCTTGCTCTTAGGAGCTTCACGTGCCGGAGCTCAATGTTATCTATATGAAACACATGAACTAACGCCCTCTAGTGGTGAAAAACTGTCAAAATGCTTTCCGATTAGAGGCAGTCTTCAAGGTCTAAGAAATTAGCATATAAACCTCCTAGATTTAGCTTTCAACTAAGAATACCAAGAGAACAAAGCAAAATTGGTAATAAAAGTAAATTGGAAAGTTGTTTAAAATTACATGCCCTATTTAAACCATGAAAGATTTTTTTTTACTTTACTGTCCCTTTAATATTATAACTGTATAAGTGCTGTTATCTATACGAAAGTTATACACGGTTTTGGCTTTTTACATCTTAATTTTTCATTACCCAATATAATATACTATATATATTTTACTTACCTTTTTCCATTTTTTATCGAGATGCAATTTTTGTTTTTGTTATGTTTACCATGCTCATTAACAACCCCTAACCGCGGAGATATATAATAATATAGGACCAAGAGTGACCTTTTAAATCTCAAGGGGTTGGGGGGTGGAAGGACTGTATATCTGTAGGTTTAACGCAAACTACCCAATAAGATGTAACATTTTGATACGTTTGACCTTTGTGTTGTACTTACATTTCTTGTATTGTTCTCATCAAGAAAAAAAAATGTAAAAAAAAATTGCATGCTCTATCTGAATCATAATAGTTTAATTTTGACTTTACTGTCCCTTTAAACGAACGTTCCTGTCAAAGGGTCAGTAACGTCAAAATTAAACACTCATGATTCAGATAGAGCATGCAATTTTACACTTTCCAATTGATTTCTATTATCTCATTTGTTTTGTTCTCTTGGTATCCTTTGTTGAAAAGCACACCTAGGTAGTCTCAGGAGCAGCAATACTCTGATCCGTGGCTACACACATATGGCCTCTTTTCATTGGCTCACCCGATATCAGCTAGCTCTCAGTAGTGCATCCTTCAACAAAGGATACCAAGAGAATGAAGTAAATTTTGGTAATATAAGCAAATTGGAAAGCTGTTTAAAATTGTTTGTTCTAGCTGAACCATGAAAGAAAAATGAATGAACTAATGCTTGCAACAAAAACCATTTAGCTGATTTGCTACGCACAGTTAAAACCATTAGAAGGCGGCAAAATTACACTATACAATAGCAATCTAGCAATGTCTGTGCCAGTTAATTGATTTATATGTCAGCCAATAAGTATGTGAGTTTCAGTTTGGTCCTTAACAATCCTTAAAAAAAAAAAAAAAAAGAATATTAAAAAAACAAACAATATTTTTTGTACATTTGCTGGCTTATAGCAGTAGCACTAGTTGCTATTTTAAAGGGACAGTAAACCTTAGTAAAAATGACCGTCCAATATCTTATTCTTGCCAGTGTTGTATTTTTACTGATACTACCCAATGCAGATTTTGTTTCTATAAATTATTTTTAAATTTGGTTACAAATAAAGTATCACTTTTTAACGCATACAGTAGAAGAAAGTGTGCCCAATCTCTCCTTTCTCATTTCTCTCTTCCTTCTCTGTCATTCTTGTTTCTTCCTTCTTTTTTTACAATTAGTGTTATATAAATATATAATATAAAATTATATAAGAGCTGCACCTTATGGGGGTCACTTTGTATTATTTCAGTTTTCCCTTAATCATTCCCTTCTAAATTACTAAAACAGTAACAGTTATTTTTCTTTAATAGAAGACATCTAAACATCCTGCACAGCCACAGCTATTTTTTTATTATTAGAGGGATATGGCCAATCAGAAGTGGACCAACCGCACAATTAACTCACATGCTGTACCCAACAGCAGTACACTTCAGTCTAATAAGTTCTTCCTTGTTCCCAATGATTCACTTCACCTGCTGGAGTGTATTACATTGTTTACAATTAGCTCCTTTACCCTTATATTGGCAGTTGAAATAGTTGATTTAGCCTGTGGTATCCCCATCTATGCTGAAAGTTTTTGGCCTTAGGTCCAAGGTATAGATAAGCTGTGTAAACAAAGCCAGCAGAAAAAAATTACACTCCCAGTGGAGTATAGAAGAGATAAGGTAATAAAGTGTTAATTTCTTTCCTATGGCATGGAGAGTCCACAAAACATTCTAATTATTAGTGAGATATTCACTCCTGGCCAGCAGGAGGAGGCAAAAAGCACCCCAGCAGAGCTGTTAAGTATTACCTCCCTTAACCCCCAGTCATTCTCTTTGCCTTGAGGATGGCGAAGATGGTGTTTGAAGATTTTAATCCTTTTAATGGGTACTTTATCCTGCAAGCAAGGATTGGGGCTATGCTGTGTCCATGTCAATCTTTTTAGTAAGGTAGTCTTTGCTTAAACTTCTAACATTATTGCTACCCCTATTATAGAAAGCCAGAATTGGTTACTCTGTTCTTTCTATTCTATAGATCCCTGGTAGATATGGTGAAGCTGCCACATCTCAGAAAAATACTTGTGGAAAGTATTTAAATCTGTTTTAGGGGCACTGCTTTTATGTGGAAAGAGGCATAATTTTTTATTGGAGGCTCAGAGATGGGAGAGTGTATGAAGTGTTTGACAGGTGTTTGTTTTACTTCTTACTTGTTGCAATCACTTTTCAGCTCAGCTTATTGGCCCAATCACTTTTGCTGTGATGCTGTTGTTTTTCACGCAGTTTTTGTTTGATTCATTTTAAAAATGTTTATTGTGTTTGGAGGCTAAGATCATTCCTCCTGTACAGTTTTTCTCTTCATGTTTAAATAAAACTTTAAAGTTTAAAGATAAAATGTCTCTCCCTGAGCCTCCTGTCTCTCAGGTTAGTGTTATCCTAGCTACGCCTCAGCTTTCCCCTCAAGCTTCCCAAGCTTCACATGCAGTGCTCTACGGTTCCTCTCAACCTCCTAGGGGTGTTTTTTTTACCTGGGGATTTCACTGCACAGATTACTTCTGCTGTTTCTGCAGCTTTATCAGCTTTTCCAAAGGTATCTGGTAAACGAAAGAGGATATATCAACATATTGATGTTAGTAAGGCTGACTCCGCTAAAGCTGCGTTAGTCAGTTTGTCTCAATTATCTGATGAGGATGATTCTTCAGTGGCTTCTGAGAGGGATTGTCAGATTCTGATACTGTAGTGACAAATTCTGCAGATTCAGAGGAGATTAATTTCAGATTTAAGTTTAAACACCTTCAAGGTGCTACTTTGGAAGAATTTGGAAGAATCTGTTGCGGAGAATCCAAAGAGGTCTAGTAAGCTTAATAGGGTATATGATGTACCCTCATCTGTGGAAGTATTTCCAGTTCCAGACCGTATGGCAGATATTATAACTCAGGAATGGGATAAACCAGGGATTCCTTTTTCACTGTCCCCTGTTTTTAAAAAGTTGTTTCCAGTTGCTGACTCTATTCGTGACTTGTGGCGCACGGTGCCCAAGGTAGAGGGAGCTATCTCTACTCTGGCTAAGAGAACTACTATTCCTATTGAAGATAGTTGTTCTTTCAAGGATCCCATGGATAAGAAGCTTGAGGCTTTTTTTTAAAGAAGATGTACATTAATCAGGGATTACAGTGGCAACCTGTATTGTGCGAGGATTTATCTAATCTTATCCTAGAAGAGACTACTATAGAGGAGATCCAAGACAGGATCAAGACTCTCAAGCTAGCCAATACCTTTATTTGTGATGCCAACATGCAAGTTCTTAGGTTGGGTGCTAAGATTTCTGGTTTTACTGTTTTAGCTTGCAGAGCTCTCTGGTTAAATTCTTGGTCTGCAGATGTTACATCCAAGTCCAAGCTTTTATCTCTGACTTATAAGGGTAAAACCTTGTTTGGACCAGGTCTGGCAGAAATTATTTCTGACATTATGGGTGGAAAGGGTTTTTTCCTACCTCAGGATAAAAAGAATAGACCTAAGGGTCGCCAGAATTCTAATTTTCATTCCTTTCGTAACTTTAAGGGACAGAAGTCTTCATCTTCCTCTTCCAAGTCAAAGTCAATCCAAGTCTTCTTGGAGGTCCAGTCAGCCTTGGAATAGGGGGAAGCAAGCTAAAAAACCTTCCGTTGATTCTAAATCTACATGAAGGGGCCGCCTCCGATCCTGTAGTGGATCAAGTGGGGGGCAGGCTTTCTTTTTTTCAACAGGCTTGGATACGCAATATTCCAGATCCTTGGGCCATAGATATAGTATCTCCCAAGATTACAGAATAGGATTCAAATCTTATCCTCCCAGGGGCAGGTTCCACCTGTCAAGGTTATCTGTGAATCAGATAAAGAAAGAGGCCTTCTTAAACTGCGTAAAGGACCTATCATCCCTGGGAGTGATTGTCCCAGTTCCTCTAGACGAACAGGGTCTAGGATTCTATTCAAATCTATTTGTAGTTCCCAAGAAGGAGGCCACTTTTTGCCCCATTCTGGACGTAAAGTGTCTCAATCAATTCCTCAGAGCTCTATCCTTCAAGATGGAGACCATCCGTTCTATTCTTCCTTTGGTCCAAAAGGGTCAGTTCATAACGACCATAGATCTGAAGGACGCGTATCATCATGTTCCTATTCACAGGGATCATTACCAGTATCTAAGGTTTGCCTTCCTGGACAAACATTTCCAGTTTGTTGCTCTTCCTTTTGGCCTTGCTACAGCTCCCAGAATTTTTACAAAGGTTCTGGGGGCTCATCTGGCAGTGGTGAGGTCCCAGGGTATTGCTGTGGCACCTTGTCTAGACGACATTCTAGTTCAAGCACCATCTATTCATCTAGTAAGATTTCATACCGAAATGTTGTTGTCTATTCTAAGTTCCCACGGTTGGAAAGTGAATCTGGGAAAGAGTTTGTTTCTTGGGAACAAACATAGATTCCCGGTCCATTAAGATCTTTCTAACGGACGTCAGAAAATCCAAGCTTCATGTTTATTGCCTGTCTCTCCAGTCTGCTATTCGTCCATCTGTGGCTCAATGCATGGAGGTGATTGGACTGATGGTTGCCTCCATGGACATCATTCCTTTTGCTCAGTTCCATCTGAGACCTCTGCAGCTATGCATGCTCAGTCAATGGAACGGGGACCACTCAGATCTCTCGCAGAATAACAATTTGGATTCCCCAACAAGAGTCTTACTCTCATGGTTGGTTTCACAGGACCATCTGTCTCAGGGGAACATGCTTCCTAAAGCCTTCTTGGGTGATTGTGACCACGGATGCCAGCATGTTAGGCTGGGGAGCAGTTTGGGGTTTCTTAAAGACACAGGGTCTGTGGACCCCAGAGGAGTCGTCTCTTCCAATAAACATCTAGGAGTTGAGAGCAATTTTCTATGCTTTAATAGCTTGGCCTCAACTAGCTTTGGTCCGATTTATCAGATTTCAGTCGGACAACATCATCTCGGTGGCCTACATCAATCACCAGGGAGGAACTCAGTTCCTTGGCAATGTAGGAGGTGTCTCACATTCTCCAGTGGGCGGAGTCTCACGATTGCCATCTCTCTGCCATCCACATACCAGGGGTGGACAACTGGGAGGCGGATTTTCTAAGCAGGCAGACTTTTCATCCCGGAGAGTGGGCTCTCCACCCAGAGGTTTGCACAATGATAACTCTCAGGTGGGGGGTTCCAGAGTTGAATCTGATGGTGTCTCGTCAAAACGCCAAGCTTCCAAAGTATGGTTCAAGGTCAAGAGATCCTCAAGCCGTTCTGGTAGATGCTCTAGCGGTTTCTTGGAGCTTCAATCTAGCATACCCGTTTCCTCAGTTTGCGTTGCTTCCACAAGTAATTGCTCGCATCAAACAGGAGAGAGCTTCTGTGGTTCGCAAATCTGGTGACAATGTCATCTCTTTCGCCATGGAGGTTACCTTTTAGGAAGGACCTTCTACTTCAGGGTCCCTTTCTTCATCCAAATCTGGTTTCTCCGAAGCTGACTGCTTGAAGATTGAACGTCTAAGTTTGGCTAGGTGTGGCTTCTCTGAGAAGGTTATAGATACTATGCTTTAGGCTGGTAAACCGGTTGCTCACAGAATTTACCATAGGGTATGGTGTAACTACCTTCATGGGTGTGATTCAAAAGGTTTTTCTTGGAACAAAGTAAGGGTTTCTCAAATTTTGGCTTTTCTTAAGGAGGGTCTGGAGATGTGTTTGTCAATCACTACTTTGAAGGGTCAGATTTCTGCTCTGTCTATTCTTCTGCATAAATGTCTGGCAGTTCTGACAGATGTTCAGTCTTTTGTTCAGGCCTTGGTCAGAATCAGGCCTGTGTTTAAATCTGTTGCTCCTCCTTGGAGTCATAACCTTGATCTTAGCGTTTTGCAGCAAGCTCCGTTTGAGCCGATGCATTCTGTTAGTATTAAATTACTATCTTGGAAGGTTTTGTTTCTTCTTGCTATTTCTTTTGCTTGCAGAGTTTCCGAACTTTCGGCTCTGCAGTGTGATTCCCCTTACCTTATTTTTCATGCTCCTTCGTACTAAGCTGGGGTTTCTCCTTAAGGTAGTGTCGGATCGCAATATTAATCAGGAAATTGTTGTTCCTTCTTTTTGTCCTAACCCTTCTTCTCAGAACATCTTTTGCATAACTTGGATGTTGTTTGCTCTTAAATTTTACCTTCAAGCAACTAAAGATTTTCGGCAGACTTCTGCCCTGTTTATTGTTTTCTCTGGTAAGCATAGGGGTCAGAAGTCCACTTCTACCACTCTTTCTTTCTGGTTCAGAAGTGTTATCTGTTTAGCTTATGAGACAGCTGGACAGCAGCCTCCTGAGAGAATTACGGCTCATTCCACTAGAGCTGTTTCATCTTCACAGGCTTTCAAAAATGAAGCTTCTGTGGAGCAAATCTGTAAGGTGGCCACTTGGTCCTCTATTCATACTTTTTCCAAATTCTACAAATTTGATACTTTTGCCTCAGCTAAGGCTTCTTTTGGGAGAAAGGTTCTTCAATCGTGGTGCCTTCAGTTTAGGTCTGCCTGTCTTGTTCTCCCTCCCTATTCATTCTGTGTCCTCTAGCTTGGGTATTGGTTCCCACTAGTAATTAGAATGTTTTGTGGACTCTCCTTGCCATAGGAAAGAAAACAAAATGTATGCTTACCTGATAAATTTATTTCCGGGCATGGAGAGTCCACGACCCACCCTTATTTAAATTAAGACGGCAGGTTTTTTTGTCTAGTCCTCAGGCACTTCTATACCATTGTGTTATCTTCTTTTTCCGTTTCCCTTCGGCCGAATGATTGGGGGTAATGGGTAAGGGAAGTGATACTTAATAGCTCTGCTGGGGTGCTCTTTCTCCTCCTTCTGCTGGACAGGAGTGAATATCACACTAGTAATTAGAATGTTTTATGGACTCTCCATGCCCGGAAATAAATAAATTTATCAGGTAAGCATACATTTAGTTTTTTCATTGTTCTCTCCAAGTATTGATCTTTAGTTTACTCACATATATAAGATAAAGACACATGTATATTATGTACACAATGTGCTAAAGTAATAAGATCTGATTATATCTACAAGCTCAACCCATTTTATTAGGTTGTGGCTTCAAAACACAAAATCAACTATTTCATATACACAAATAAACCTTAAAAAGCAAATTTTCATACATTTTATACTCTGGTAAAAAAAAAGTAAATTGGAAATACATTAAGGGAAAAACTATTTTACAGTATACTGTCCCTTTCAGGATACAAATTCTGCAATGGGTTAAATCAAATTGGTAAAAACTCAGTACTGGAGTAAATGTATGTTATATGAAAATATTTATACTAAGGTTTACTGTTCTTTTAATTAAAGGGACATAATAACTATATGCTAAATCACTTGAAAGCTGACAAGAAAATATTACCTGAACATCTCTATGTAAAAAGGAAGATATTTTACCTCACAATTTCTTCAACTCACCAGAGTAAATGGTCTGTGAAATGTAATCCTTCCAGCTACTGTCAGCTGCATGTTATAAAAAAAACAAACAGCCAATCAGTTTCAGTGCTGATGTGACAATTTGCTTTTCTGTGATCTCATGAGATTTCACTTAAATCTCTTGAGATTTCATAGTAAACTTCCTTAAACTGAGGAGAGAAATAACATGACTGTGCCTGCACATGCCAGATGCACACTCCCTTGCAAGTCCCGGGACTAACATCCTGATTGGTTGCCTAAAGTCTTTTTACAAAGGGATGTGGCTAGTGAGGAAATTTTGAGGTAAAATATCTTCCATGTTTTACATAGAGATGTTCAGGTGATATTTTCTAGTCAGCTTCTTACATATATATATATATATATATATATATATATATATATATATATATATATATATATATATATATATATATATAATCCAATTAGCACGTGTTCCAGCACTCCAGCTTCAACTAATAATGAAGCACCTGGGTGCAATCCTCAATGGATTGTAGATAAGAGCTAGGAAAGGGAGGGCACTCTCAGGATTTATATACATCAAAGTTAGTTTATTGTTTATAACAACAACGTTAGAAAGTCATAAGGATAGGTCGACGTTTCGGCTTACATAGAAGCCTTCATCAAGACAGATGAACAACTCACAACGGCGACTTGCAGCCACACACAACACCACCAGCAAAACAGAATAAACTAACTTTGATGTATATAAATTTCCTAGCTCTTATATATATATATATATATATATATATATATATATATATATATATATATATATATAGTATATATATCTCAAAAATGTGTAAGAAAAATCAGGTATTTTTGTCTCCCATTACGCATGTATTGCAAAAAACAGCAACACAAGTGGCAATTTGCAACAAGATTGCACATGTATTATTCCCCTATACAAAATATAACGGGCTGCCATTTAGCTGTGTACTTATCCCACTACATAGCCGGAGATCACATTTGCAGGTGGTAAACTATAGGGTGTGTGCTCTTTTTGAGTATAAGCTTTTAACATATTTATTAAGCAGTACTCCTTTATTCCTGAATTTATTTCAAGAATGCTTTATTATGGGGAAAATAATGGACTTTTTTGATGCTGAATCACAGTATTTACTCACTGTCTTAAAGTGAATGTAAACTTTGAGGAATGTGTGCCCGGTTTTTAAAAATCCTATTAAACACAGGGGCACTTTCATTCATCCGGAGGTTGATAAATGGGCCCCCAATTCTGTTCCCATGCTTATATCTACTCTTATGGTGCGAATGGTCAATCATTTTTACATATATATATATATATATATATATATATACACACACACACACACATATATATACACACACATATATATATATACACACACACACACACATATATACACACACACACACATATATATACACACACATATATATATATATACACACACATACATATACATATTTAGACATGTATATGTATGTATCTCAATGTTAAAGCCCTTTGTAGCCTTTTCTTTTCTAAAACCTGAGACCTCATATCTTTGAGCCCTTATAACTTTTTTGTGCAATTTTTTTTAAAATAATTTTTATCAGATAATGTTATCATGAGTGTAGCTGTACTTTGTAATGTATTTTTCATGTGCATTAGGATACTTTTTTGTTTCGCAAAACAGTTAAAGGGACACTGTAATCCCAAAATAAATCATCCTAGATAAAAAATATGCATCTAAATAAATACATTTTCAATTCACATCATGTTCCAAATATTTACCATTTGTAAGCAAATTATCGCTGAATTTTCCAAGTTTTCCAAACCCACTGCTTTTCTATCGGATATCGCTTTCCAATACGGGCGGACAACTCTAGTTGGAAGACTTTTGTACGAGATGCGCATGCGCAAGATAGGTAAACGTCATCGAATACGTCACCGAGCCGATCTAAGCTATTTCTATTGGAAATGCGCTATTGTCAATACATTGGGGTAATGTCGGCATCTGTGCCGCAATCTGCGCATACGCGAAAAGGCAAATCCAATTGCGCATGCGTAGGTTGCCAAAATTGCATTATAATTATATGCAAATACTGGCAATCCGATTGGAAAATGAGGTATACAGTGTACGGCCCATATTTGAGGGCTGGATGAAGTGATGTCATGGGGGTAAAATAAAACCATATTTGATAAATATATGGAGCATTGTTTCATGAAAAAATAAGGTAGATTGGATTGTGTGGATTGATGTTATCTAAAATATGTGGTCCGTTTGGAACAGAAAAAGCAAAAGTTAGTAATCCTTTAACCAGAGCTCTGAGAACGCTGTAATCATTCTAGTGTAAATATCGCGATTGCGTTTAACCGATCGTGTTTACATGCAACAAATATGATCGCTAAACCCGACGCACGCAAACACCCGTGATAAACCCCTTTTCGTTCATGCTGGCCCTCAATAGTATAATGACTACTACAGTGCTCAGTGTGTGTTCGATTACATTTGAGTGTTTTTTTTTATGTTATCCTAACAGGTGCAGTTGCAGATGACGTTGGAAGAAGTTTATTACCTCGTATGGTGACAGAAGTGGCCCAGAGCTCAGTGGATAAAGTGTCTAGTATACTGGAATACCCTTTAGGTAATGTGATGGAACATGTTCTAACACCGATCCACAGAAACTCTATGAATATCACCTGTTTATTTACCTATAAAAACTATATATATTTAGATATTAATCTAAGCCCATTATGGTATATTTGATACTACTATTTGGCAGCCAAATACAATCATATAAAAAAATCATTAACATTTTTTCTACTACTGCAGCCATTAGACAAATGGTTGTAAAAGCTTTTCTGGGCTCCCCTTTGTTCAGAAACATTTAAAGGGATATTATAACCCCAATTAGAAACTTTTTTTCCTGCATTAATTTTTTTTCTTGATGAACATATATTTCTTAAATACTAATAAATAAATAAATTAACACATGTTAAAGTGTGTTTGTAGATTTAACAATAACGTTTCTTCTTCTGTGTTATATCTTATAATTTATTATGGAAAATTTTGTATAATATAGAGGCTAAACACAATCATCAAAGGGTTTAAAGGGACAGTCTACTCCAGAATTTTTATGGTTTAAAAAGATAGATAATCCCTTTATGACCCATTCCCCAGTTTTACATAACCAACACTGTTATAATAATACACTTTTTACCTCTGTGATTACCTTGTATCTAAGCATCTGCAGACTGCCCCCTTATCTCAGTGCTTTTGACAGACTTGCATTTTAGCCAAATCAGTGCTGCCTCATAAATAACTCCACGGGCGTGAGCACAATGTTATCTATATGACACACATGAACTAACGCTCTCTAGTGGTAAAAAAAACCTGTCAAAATGCATTCAGATAAGAGGCAGCCTTCAAGGGCTAATTAGCATATGAGCCTACCTACCTAGGTTTAGCTTTTAACTAAGAATACCAAGAGTACAAAGCAAAATTGGTGATAAAAGTAAATTGGAAAGTTGTTTTAAGATTACATGTCCTATCTGAATCATGACTTGGACTTTGACTGTTCCTTCAACACAAATGTATTGAATTGTAAAGCTCTAACTCCCCCCACACATTTCCTTCTATGGCTGTATCTATATCTATTATTGTATTGGTAGAATACAAAAGTGATAGGGATTATCTGCTGGAGCATGCCTAGAAGCTATGAACTCAGTTTAAATACAATACCTGTGTTAATACCAATACAATATTGGATCAAATTTTAGCCGGGGGGTCAGTAAAATCAATGTCCTGGGGAGAACACACAGGGCTAATTTACAAGTGGAGCACTAAATAATTATGTACCTGCAAACGTGCGAATTTGCCCGTTTGCGGGAGTTTGATAATTAACCAGCCATTATAAGCTCGCTGTAGCAATTAGCTCTCAGAAAATTAACCAGAGATTAAAATGCCCCAAATGCCCTTAAAATAGAGGGTATTATAGTTTTTTTTATTAAAGTTATCAGGTGCCTTTACATTGCGGTCCATGGGAAATTTGTGTTCCTAATAAATATATATGTATATGCTTATATACATATGTATTTATGTGTTAATATTTGTATATACGCATATCAACACATAAATATATATGTATATAATCATATACATATATATTTATAACTACTGCCCATCGCTGCGCTTTAGTTCTATGCCGTCTCTGATCGCATTAGAACGAGGCTCCAATTGGAGCTTATGGAAGCGAGCTCTCGTGAGCGCAATGCTTCCATGCAATGTGAACGTGAGCGAGGTCGCGTTTGCATTGCACCTAATTTGTAGTATCAGTGCACATTAGCGTGTGCTGGTATTACGAAGTGGAGCGCAAATATCGCTTTAGAGAAAGAAAATATATTGCGCTCCACTTATAATCTGGCCCTGAGTGTTTAGTATGTAGCTTGTTAAAGTAAATGTAAAGTTTCATGAATGAGTGTCCGGTTTTTAAAAACACTATTTAAAACAGGGGCACGTTCATCCATTAAACTTTACATTGCAGTGTTTTTTTTTAAAAAGACTTACCTTTTTCTTTAGCAAACACAGACCGTGACCCCCCACCCACAGCTCCTCTGTACTTAGCACTTCAATGACGAAACCAGCTTCCTCCAATCATGGCGTGGCCTCACGAGATGGACATTCTGGGGTGCACTCCATGATTGGAGGAAGCCGGTTTCGTCATTGCTGAGGTAAGTACAGCATGAGAAGCGGGCGGGGGATCGCCGGTCCAGGTTTGCTAAAGAAAAAGGTAAGTATTTAAAAAAAACAAAAAACGCTGCGATGTAAAGTTTAATGAATGAAAGTGCCACTGTTTTTAATAGTATTTTTAAAAACCGGACACTCATTCTTGAAACTTTACATTCACTTTAAGGCAATACGAAATATTTTTAAGAAAACCTAGTTTACAAAATTTGCTTGTTGGCCTCTCTAAGGTATCGTGGGATAAATATAATTTTAACACAAAATCAGCCTTGATTTTGTGTTAAAATTGTATTTATCCCACGATTTTGACAGCGATATCAATCACAATAAATAAAGGAATGAACAAACTAGTTTAAAATAATTCTATATTTTTTGCTATGCATTTTTATAATGACATTCATGTGTTCTTCTTTGCATGCATTATGATTGTATGCTATTTAATAAAAACATTATCTCCTCACAGGTTTTGTAAAAGACGCAGCACGTCCCAGTTACTGGGTGTCCGACAGTGAAATCACCAACTGTCACAGCTGTAAGAAGCTTTTTACTCCAAACATGTCCAGACATCATTGCAGGGCGTGCGGCCAGGGATTCTGCGAACCCTGTTCCAACTGCAGACGGCCGGTCCCCTCTCGTGGCTGGCATCACCCCGTGAGAGTGTGCGCGTCCTGTGGGAAGAAGAATGGAGACCTCTGAAATAGATACCGTCTCCACCTTTTTTGGATTCTTAATGTCACGCACAAAAGTCATCTCTTGGGTGAAGTGATATTGCAAGTAATAATTACTACTGGAAATTAGAGAATCGTCCCAACTGAAACTGGCTTCTGTAGACGCTGAAGGTGTCACTGGCACTGTCAAATAAGATATTCATTGTATGGATGAACTTAGCATATGTGGAACTGTAGATACATTTGAATGAGACAAGTGGTTCAGTTGAAATGGTGTGGCTGGTCCACCATCTTTGTTAAGGGCAAGCTTAAGATGACCGAGATGACAGGGCACAAAAAAAAAATCTTGCAAGATGATGGAATATAGACTTGATTGTGGGTTTATCTGACATATTCCTTATTAGGATACATTTTTCAAGAGACAAGTGAAGATTTTGGAAGTATAAACATGGAACCTGCAGTAAGCGAAGAAGCTAGTGTGTGATTGGTTAATTCAATCTAATTAATGCCGAATTTGTTGGGTTCTCTATAACCGGCTGGGGGACTTGTTTTTCTATATAATCTCTTAGAGCAGCAGTGCATGGACTTTATAGCAGCATCTGCTAAATAATTGATGACAAAATAAGGAACTGCCCAATAAATCTAAAATCTCTATTTCCTTTTGAAATATTTAGAAGACTTCTTTGTTAACACTAATACAACCAATAAAAACATTATGTATTTCCCTGTGGCCTGGGCATACCTTTGTGGAATCGTTTTTTTATTTTTTTTTATTTAAGTGGATTCTATTTTAATATTTGTTACTCTATATTATAATGACTATAACACCAAAACGATTGACTTGTTTACAAGTTAAATAACCATTATATACAGTAGAATTGCATAATTAACAAGTGCACAATAAAAACACAAAGCAATAGCAATATGAATTTTAAGAGCAGTAGATTTTTTTTTTCTTACAAATTTGAAACTTTTCTTCAATTTGCCGGCCCCCTGTATCATGTGACAGCGATCAGCCAATCACAGACTCATGTACATATACGCTATGAACTCTTGCACATGCTCAGTAGTAGGTGGTGCCTCCGAAAGTGTGCGTATAAAGATATCAAGAGAACAAAGTACGTTTGCTAAAAGAAGTAAATTGGAAAATCTCTTAAAACTGCACACTCTGAAAGCTTCATTTTGATGTTAGTCTTCCTTTAAGATATGGTTTAAGTAATTTAATGGTAGAAACTGATCTGATCTATTTTTAGGAGCATGGACCCCATTTTGTTTTATGATTCAGATGGAGTGTAATTTAAAAATATAAAATTTAGCACACTTTGTTCTCTTAATATCTTTTGGTTAAAAGCAAGTAGGTAGGCTCAGGAGCATGTACATGTGCGGAGCACTATATTGCAGACACTGCTGTCGTCTAGAGCTTAAAACTGCTGCCATATAGTTTTCAAGACACGGGCACGCTACCTACCTAGGAATTCTCAGCAAAGAATACAAAAAAAAAAAACAAAGTCATTATGATAATAGAATTAAATTGGAAACTTTCTTCTTTTCTTTTTTTTTAAATTGTACACAAAAGCTCAGTCCCTTTAAAGGGATATGAAACCCAAAATGTTTTTTTTTGTGCTTTAGAAAATGCAAATTTAAACAACCCTGCAATTTACTTCTATCATAACAATTTGCTTCATTCTCTTGGGATCCTTTGTTAAAGGAGCAGCAATGCACTTCTGAGAGCTAGCTGAACACATCAGTTGAGCCAATGACAATTACATATATGTGCAGCCACCAATCAGAAACTAGCTCCCAGTCGTGCCTACCTAGTTATGCTTTTCAATTAAGGATTTCCAGAGAACAAAGCAAATTAGAAACCAGAAGTTAACTGGAAAGTTGTTTAAAACTGAATCATGAAAGAAACGGTTCCCTTAAACTGTGTTCAAAAATTGTTAGAATCTTTTTTTTTTTTCTTACATGTTGGCAGCATTCTTCTTTGTCACCACCAGGTGGCACACCAAGATTGAAAGTTGGAAACAGCTGGCCAATATTGGCTCAGGTTTGCAGATACCGTGGACTAAAGATAAACAGCCTATCATGATTTACTAAAACACAGATACTCTTTTATACACATGTGTACACACAAGAGCTAATCTGGAATCCATATGGATCTCTCTCCAGCCTAGGGAAATCATGAACAATGCCTGTTGAACCAGAAACTTGGGAGAGGGGGGCCCAAACCAACTACCTAGCTCAAGCTTATTGCTGACCTTTCTGTTACTCAACATAACCTTCAAACAAACTAAACAGTAAAGAAAACAAAAACACTATGGGCTAGATTACAAGTGAGGAGCAAACCATTTCACTAGCATTATTTGGATCGTTTGAGCCCACTTTACATTGCGCTGGTATTACAAGATGAGCGAAATCGTGTTTTTAGGCTTCAATCTTTACCGCAATCTCAGAGCTGTAGCAAACAAAAAGTATCACAAAACACTTCAAAAATACATTACAAAGTACAGTTACACTCATATTAACACTGTCTAATAAAAAATATTAAAAAAACAAAAACAAATTGCACAAAAAAGTTTTTATAAAAGCTCAAAGATATGAGATCCTAGCTGTTAGAAAAAAAGGGCACACAAGGGCTTTAAAGGGACAGTCTACAATAATCCCTTTATTACCCATTCCCTAGTTTTGCATAACCAACACAGTTATATTAATGTACTTTTTACCACTGTGACTAGCTTGTATCTAAGAACCTTCTGTCAGCCCCCTGATCACATGACTGTGACTATATAAAATCTATTGAGTTGCATTTAGCATTGACAAGCCTCTGATGAAGCGAACGAGTTCCGTGAAACGCGTAAGGCCATGCCCACCTTACATCACCTGCTCGACTCCCATAGCTCAATGTTCCACGCGTTCCACTGTATTTCTTCTAATTATTTCCAATCTTCCATATGGGAGACCACCCAACTGTAAACATCTTTATCATGACCCAGGACCTACTAAATCATGACCCATTAACCTGAAACCAACAGAAATAATGTAAAGATGTCTGGTACTTACCTAAGGCCACCTACATTTCACAGATTTTTTTTTACATTGTTGTTATCTATTTATCAAGAGGGATGTGTTTATTTCAATGTTTTTCAACAATTACCTACTAATGCATCGTCACGAAGATCCAACCTACAGCAACGTTGTCTCATGCATCAAATTATGTAAAAGCAAATTTGTTTTTGCTTCTTTTTTCATCTAAATTAGGACATTTTACAATGTTAGTTTTTTTGTGTGTTTTTCATACCCAGAAAAAAAAGCATTCTGTCCCACAGTTCAGTATTGCAAAAAAAATCACTTCCTGTGTCAAAAATCAGCTTTTAATTAAAGGGACATAAAACCCATTTTTTTTTTCTTTAAAGGGACAGTAAAGTCAAAATTAAAGATTTGTGATTCAGATAAGGGCCCTTTGACTGCAGGGTTGCATAAGAGAACCTGCAGTCAGTATTTATCAAGCAGCGGTCATCAGACCCCGCTGCTTTCTACCCTCTTCTCCATCTCTTAGGTGACACCTCCTGCACAGGCGTGATTGGGGACATGGTCGGGCGGACAGGGGGCGAATATGTCCATCCGTGGATGATAAATGCAGCCCATAGTGCATGCACATTTAAACCCCTTAACAAATTTGCTTTGTTCTCTTCGTATTATTTATTGAATAAAACTAGGTAGGCTCAGGAGTGTGTACGTACATGTCTTTAGTACTCAGTAGCTTTGTTATACAATGTTGCTAAACACTGCTACCATAGTAGAAAATTGAAAAGTTTTTTAAAATTGTATGTTCTACCTGAATCATAAAAGAAAAAAGTGGGGTTCATGTCCCTAGATATTTCTGCAATGCTTTAAATTTCAATATGGGCAACTTACTACCTTTTCAGACGCTCACCATTCGCTATTGCTGTACCTCATCTGTTGTCCCTTGCTGGCCCATGCTAAAGGCCCTCAGCAGGACCCTATTTTCTTTTCAAAAGACAGGTACTACAGTCAACCATGTATGATACCGCCAGCGCCACATAGTAAACAGAGCACACGCCCACTTGCTCTGTATACTTCCTATGGATATGGAGGTAATTCCATTCATCAACATAATAAAAACACCATGACCTAATATGCTTTTGTTGCATTCAGCTTAAAGGGGCAGTTTACCCTAAATTGTTATCCCCTTTAATTAGTTCCCAATGATCCATTTTACCTGCTGGAGTGTATTAAATTGTTTACAAATAGCTCCTTTGCCTTTATATCAACATTTGAAATAGCTGATGTTATCCCTTCCTATATTGAAAGTTTCTATATAAGCTGTTGACAACCTTCGTAAACACATCAAGCAGAAGAAATTACACTCACAGTGGGGTGTGAGAGAGATAAAGTTATAAAATGTTTGTTTTCTACTGTTCTTTCTAAGTATTGTGTAGAGACATGAATAAGAAAAGGAAGTATTTGAGTTATAAGATAAGGATGTCTGATCTGTCTGCAAGCTTTGCCTATTTTGGTGGGTTGTGGTTTCAAAGAGCAAATCCAGCTATTTTGTTTAAAAAAAGAAGCATAAAGGAGCAATTTCTCATAGATTTTATACTCTGCAGCTGTTATACTAAGTAATTGGGAACATATTAAGGGGAAGACACTGTCCCTTTAAGTAAAATCCTCTATATCTTTCATTGAGACAATAGTATTCTAATTAATCAGTAAAATCATTAAAGCGCATTTTAACCCCTGTAAAAGTAGTTAAAGTCAGCTCCAAAGCAGCAATGCACTAGCTGAACAAATCTGGTGAGTCACCGACAAGAGATATGTGTTTGCAGCTAGTTCCCAGTAGTGCAGGGGTGAGCAACCTTGGCTCTACAGAGGTTTTGGAACTACATTTCCAATGATGCTCATACACTAGAAGCTGGCTGAGGATCATGGGAAATATAGTTTCAAAACCTCTGGAGAGCCAAGGTTGATGACCCCTGCGAGTAGTGCATTTCTGGTCCTACTTATGTATGCTTTTCAACAAAGGATAGCAAGCGAACAAAGTAAATTTGCTAATAGAAGTAAATTAAAAAGTCATTTCAAAATGCATGCTCTATCTGACCCATGACATTTTAATTTTGACCTTGGTCTCTCTTTAATGGGTGTTTTTTTTGTTTTATTTGTTCTTATTCTACAAGTTGGACTTTTTAAAAATTGACAACTTTTTTGAATGCCTAAAAAACATTTTACAGGTAAAGTTATTTTTGCACATGCTCAGTTAACAAATAAAAAAAGTAAAAAAAAATTAAAATATTTGTTTGTTTATTATATGTTCCCCATCTGCTCATGCAATTCCGCCCCCTACCCTCCCGCAACCAATTGCGTGAGAGTAGAGCTTGTCAATTAATCCAGGGTGATTTTCATCCACTAAATCTAAGTTGGCAAGAGTGTTTATGATGCAGGCCGAAACGCGTCAGTGGGTCACTGGGATTTAGCCACTATCCTTCCAACCTTTGCTGCTGCTGTTAAAGAAGTTTTTTTTTTAATACTTTTGAAATAAAAGGTTTTTTTGTACGTATCCCTTGGAGGTGCTCCTTTCACTTTTTCTTGCATCCTATTCGTTGCAATATCAGTGAGCACTCACTGGGATTGGCCCCATTGCACACAGCAGATACACCCACTACCAATCACGTGACCGAAGGTTTGGGTTGCCGTATACGTCACAAGCCATGCACATCCAGCCGAGGGGAGAGAACGGACGCTGAACACGAATGACCGGATATCTGAAACAGGTAGAGTCATTACATAGATCCGCTGTCAAGGCTAAGAGTAAAGGACAGTGGAGATGAAATCCGGAAGGTAACAAGCTTGCCATGAGTTTGACTATCCCGTTTGGAGGATGACTTTTGTGTTTTTCGCTTTTGTGATTTTTAATTTGGCATTTCTATTTGGCGTACACTAGGCACAGGTGCGTGATATAAAAGTAGTGGGAGTACATTGAATGATATAAGCTACTAATGAGCTTGAGAGAAGGGGACTGACAGTAGGTGCTAGGCATATGTGGCATTTAAGAGTGCTTATGACGCAGCTGTTTAAACTGCTGCTTCTTATATATCAGTTGCAGGCTCAAACAAGCCTACAACTGATCGAGGAATTTGCCTCAAGATAAATCTTGCCCAGTGCTGCTTTACAGTTTCAATACTTTGAAAATCCAGTATAAGAAGATATCAGTCCTTTCAATAGAAACCCTTAGTTGCCATCTTGTTTGAAGAACATGCCAAATTGGAAATGGTGCTTTAACAAACAATCGGCTAGATTACGAGTTTTGTGTTATAAGTGAAAAAGCCACATAACGCTGCTTTTTCACTACCGCTGGTATTAAGAGTCTTGCAGGTATAGCTGTACCGCACACTTTTTTGGCCGTCATGCAACATAACTACCGCACCTTTCAAAAAGTCCTTTTTCAATGGGACTCCCATAGCGCCGGTATTACGAGTTTTGCCTGAGAGGCCAAAAAGTGAGCGTTACAGCCTATACCGTCAATATTCGTACTGCCATCTAAAGTCAGTAGTTATGGGTTTTACGTTACAAATCTGTAGCATAAAACTCATAACTAAAGTGTTACAAAATACACTAACACCCATAAACTACCTATTAACCCCTATACCGAGGCCCTCCCACATCGCAAACACTAAAATAAAATTATTTACCCCTAATCTGCCGCTCCGGACATCGCCACCACTATAATAAACATATTAACCCTAAACCGCCGCACTCCCACATCGCAAACACTAGTTAAATATTATTAACCCCTAATCTGCCGTCCCCAAAGTCACCGCCGCCACTATACTAAAGTTATTAACTCCTGAACCTAGTTCCCTAGTTAAAATAAATACAAATATACCTGTAAAATAAAACCTAACCTGTCTTACACTAACACCTAACATTACACTACAATTAAATCAATTACATAAATTAAATACAACCCTAGCCTAAACTAAACTGCCAATAGTCCTTAAAAGGGCCTTTTGCGGGGCATTGCCCCAAAGAAATCAGCTCTTTTACCTGTAAAAAAAAAACAGAATTTATGCTTACCTGATAAATTACTTTCTCCAACGGTGTGTCCGGTCCACGGCGTCATCCATTACTTGTGGGAATATTCTCTTCCCTAACAGGAAATGGCAAAGAGCACAGCAAAAGCTGCCCATATAGCCCCTCCTCAGGCTCCGCCCCCCAGTCATTCAACCGACGGTTAGGAGAAAAAAAGGATAAACTATAGGGTGCCATGGTGACTGTAGTGTATAGAGAGAGAAATTTTTCAAACCTGATTAAAAAACCAGGGCGGGCCGTGGACCGGACACACCGTTGGAGAAAGTAATTTATCAGGTAAGCATGAATTCTGTTTTCTCCAACATTGGTGTGTCCGGTCCACGGCGTCATCCATTACTTGTGGGAACCAATACCAAAGCTTTAGGACACGGATGAAGGGAGGGAGCAAATCAGGTTACCTAAACGGAAGGCACCACGGCTTGCAAAACCTTTCTCCCAAAAATAGCCTCCGAAGAAGCATAAGTATCAAATTTGTAGAATTTGGCAAAAGTGTGCAGAGAAGACCAAGTCGCTGCCTTACATATCTGATCAACAGAAGCCTCGTTCTTGAAGGCCCATGTGGAAGCCACAGCCCTAGTAGAGTGAGCTGTGATTCGTTCAGGAGGCTGCCGTCCGGCAGTCTCATAAGCCAATCGGATAATGCTTTTCAGCCAGAAAGAAAGAGAGGTAGCAGTAGCTTTTTGTCCTCTCCTCTTACCAGAATAAACGACAAACAAAGATGAGGTTTGTCTAAAATCCCTTGTTGCTTCTAAATAGAACTTTAAAGCACGAACTACATCTAAATTGTGTAACAAACGTTCCTTCATTGAAACTGGATTCGGACACAGAGAAGGAACAACTATTTCCTGGTTAATATTCTTGTTGGAAACAACTTTCGGAAGAAAACCAGGCTTAGTACGCAAAACGACCTTATCTGAATGGAACACCAGATAGGGTGGATCACACTGCAAAGCAGATAATTCAGAAACTCTTCTATCAGAAGAAATAGCAACCAAAAACAGAACTTTCCAAGATAGTAACTTGATATCTATGGAATGTAAAGGTTCAAACGGAACCCCTTGAAGAACTGAAAGAACTAAATTTAGACTCCAAGGAGGAGTCATGGGTCTGTAAACAGGCTTGATTCTGACCAAAGCCTGTACAAAAGCTTGTACATCTGGCACAGCTGCCAGTCGTTTGTGTAACAAGACAGATAAAGCAGAAATCTGTCCTTTTAGAGAACTCGCTGACAACCCTTTATCCAAACCTTCTTGGAGAAAGGAGAGAATCTTAGGAATTTTAATCTTACTCCAGGAGAATCCCTTGGATTCACACCAACAGATATATTTTTTCCATATTTTATGGTAAATCTTTCTAGTCACAGGTTTTCTGGCTTGAACCAGAGTATCTATCACTGAATTTGAAAACCCACGCTTGGATAAAATCAAGCGTTCAATTTCCAAGCAGTCAGCTGCAGAGAGACTAGATTTGGATGTTCGAATGGACCTTGTACTAGAAGATCCTGTCTCAAAGGTAGCTTCCATGGTGGAGCCGATGACATATTCACCAGGTCTGCATACCAAGTCCTGCGTGGCCACGCAGGAGCTATCAGAATCACCGAGGCCTTCTCCTGTTTGATCCTGGCTACGAGCCTGGAAAGGAGAGGGAACGGTGGAAACACATAAGCTAGGTTAAACGACCAAGGCGCCACTAATGCATCCACTAGAGTCGCCTTGGGATCCCTGGATCTGGACCCGTAGCAAGGAACCTTGAAGTTCTGACGAGACGCCATCAGATCCATGTCTGGAATGCCCCATAATTTAGTCAACTGGGCAAAAACCTCCGGGTGGAGTTCCCACTCCCCCGGATGGAAAGTCTGACGACTCAGATAATCCGCCTCCCAGTTGTCTACTCCTGGGATGTGAATTGCAGATAGATGGCAGGAGTGATCCTCCGCCCATTTGATGATCTTGGATACCTCTCTCATCGCCAAGGAACTCTTTGTTCCTCCCTGATGGTTGATGTAAGCTACAGTCATCATGTTGTCTGACTGGAATCTTATGAATCCGGCCTTCGCTAGTTGAGGCCAAGCCCGGAGAGCATTGAATATCGCTCTCAGTTCCAGGATGTTTATCGGGAGAAGAGACTCTTCCCGAGACCATAGACCCTGAGCTTTCAGGGAATCCCAGACCGCGCCCCAGCCTAATAGACTGGCGTCGGTCGTGACAATGACCCACTCTGGTCTGCGGAAACTCATTCCCTAAGACAGGAGATCCTGGGTCAACCACCAATGGAGTGAGTCTCTGGCCATCTGGTCTACTTGAATCTGTGGAGACAAGTCTGCATAGTCCCCATTCCACTGATTGAGCATGCACAGTTGTAATGGTCTTAGATGAATTCGAGCAAAAGGAACTATGTCCATTGCTGCAACCATCAATCCTACTACTTCCATGCACTGAGCTATGGAAGGCTGCAGAATAGAGTGAAGAACTTGACAAGCATTTAGAAGCTTTGACTTTCTGACTTCTGTCAGGAAGATCTTCATTTCTAAAGAATCTATTATTGTTCCCAAAAAGGGAACTCTTGTTGACGGAGACAGGGAACTCTTTTCTACGTTCACCTTCCACCCGTGAGATCTGAGAAAGGCTAGAACAATGTCTGTATGAGCCTTTGCCTTGGAAAGAGACGACGCTTGAATTAGAATGTCGTCTAGATAAGGTGCCACTGCAATGCCCCTTGGTCTTAGAACTGCCAGAAGGGACCCTAGCACCTTTGTGAAAATTCTGGGAGCAGTGGCTAACCTGAATGGAAGAGCCACAAACTGATAATGTTTGTCCAGAAAGGCGAACCTTAGGAACTGATGATGATCTTTGTGGATAGGAATATGTAGGTACGCATCCTTTAAATCCACGGTAGTCATATATTGACCCTCCTGGATTGTAGGTAAAATTGTTCGAATGGTTTCCATCTTGAACGATGGAACTCTGAGGAATTTGTTTAGAATCTTTAAATCCAGAATTAGTCTGAAAGTTCCCTCTTTTTTGGGAACTACAAACAGGTTTGAGTAAAAACCCTGACCTTGTTCCACAGTTGGAACCGAGTGTAACACTCCCATCTTTAACAGGTCTTCTACACAATGTAAGAATGCCTGTCTCTTTATTTGGTCTGAAGATAAGCGAGACATGTGGAACCTTCCCCTTGGGGGCAATTCCTTGAATTCTAGAAGATAACCCTGAGAGACTATTTCTAGTGCCCAATGATCCGGAACATCTCTTGCCCAAGCCTGAGCAAAGAGAGAGAGTCTGCCCCCTACTAGATCCGGTCCCGGATCGGGGGCTACCCCTTCATGCTGTCTTGGTAGCAGCAGCAGGCTTCTTGGCCTGTTTACCCTTGTTCCAGCCTTGCATTGGTTTCCAAGCTGGTTTAGCCTGGGAAGCGTTACCCTCTTGTCTAGAGGCTGCAGAGTTAGAAGTCGGTCCGTTCCTGAAATTGCGAAAGGAACGAAAATTGGACTTATTCTTAGCCTTGAAAGGCCTATCCTGTGGGAGGGCATGGCCCTTCCCCCCAGTGATGTCTGAAATAATTTCTTTCAATTCTGGCCCAAAAAGGGTCTTACCTTTGAAAGGTATATTAAGCAATTTTGTCTTGGAAGATACATCCGCCGACCAAGACTTTAGCCAGAGCGCTCTGCGCGCCACAATCGCAAACCCTGAATTTTTCGCCGCTAATCTCGCTAATTGCAAAGCGGCATCTAAAATAAAGGAATTAGCTAACTTAAGTGCGTGAATTCCGTCCATGACTTCCTCATATGGAGTCTCCATATTAAGCGACTTTTCTAGTTCATCGAACCAGAAACACGCCGCCGTAGTGACAGGAATAATGCACTAAATTGGTTGGAGGAGGTAACCTTGCTGAACAAAAATCTTTTTAAGCAAACCCTCCAATTTTTTATCCATAGGATCTTTGAAAGCACAATTGTCCTCAATGGGAATAGTCGTGCGTTTGGCTAGGGTAGAAACTGCCCCCTCAACCTTAGGGACTGTTTGCCATGTGTCCTTCCTTGGGTCGACCATGGGGAACAATTTCTTAAATATAGGAGGTGGGACAAAGGGTATGCCTGGTTTCTCCCACTCCTTATTTACTATGTCCGCCACCCTTTTAGGGATCGGAAAGGCATCAGGGTGCACCGGGACCTCTAAGAATTTGTCCATCTTGCACAATTTTTCTGGAATGACCAAAGAGTCACAATCATCCAGAGTAGATAGCACCTCCTTAAGTAATGCGCGGAGATGCTCTAACTTAAATTTAAACGTCACAAGATCAGGTTCTGCCTGTTGAGAAATTCTTCCTGAATCTGAAAGTTCTCCCTCCGACAAACCCTCCCTCACTGCCACTTCTGACTAGTGTGAGGGTATGACAGATAAACTATCGTCAGCGCCTTCTTGCTCCACTGTATTTAAAACTGAGCAATCATGCTTTCTCTGAAATGCTGGCATTTTGGATAAAATATTAGCTATGGAATTATCCATTACTGCCGTTAACGGTTGCATAGTAACAAGCATTGGCGCGCTAGATGTACTAGGTGTCGCCTGCACGGGCATAACTGGTGTTGACACAGAAGGAGAGGATGATGAATTATCCCCACTACCTTCATTTGAGGAATCATCTTGGGC
This sequence comes from Bombina bombina, assembly GCF_027579735.1. Taxonomy (NCBI): domain Eukaryota; kingdom Metazoa; phylum Chordata; class Amphibia; order Anura; family Bombinatoridae; genus Bombina; species Bombina bombina. The sequence goes on along the minus strand of NC_069505.1, from coordinate 523,331,071 downwards.
AACCTATTAAATGTGACAGTACTGTCCTTACTTTGTCTGGACGCTATGGCACAATTATCACATACATTTGAAGGGGGGACCACCTTGGCCTCCATACATACAGAACATGTTCTATCTGAAGGTACAGACATGTTAGACAGGCTTAAACAGGCTAATAATGCAAAAAAACGTTTTAAAACAAAACCGTTACTGTCTCTTTAAATGTTAAACAGAGCACACTTTATTTCTGAATGTGTGAAAAACTATGAAGGAAATATCCAAATTTTCACCACAGTGTCTTAATGCTTTAAAAGTATTGCACCCCAATTTTCAAGCTTTTAACCCCTTAAATGAGGAAACCGGAGCCGTTAAATCAAATAATTTTTAACCCCACTACAGTCCCAGCCACAGCGTTTGCTGCGACTTCACCTGTCCTTAGGAGTTATACGATACCAAATTAAGCCTTCCAGGAACGTTTTCAATGATCACCAGACCCTCTCACATGCAGCTGCATGCACTGCATCCAAAAGAAACTGCGCAATTATGGCGCGAAAATGAGGCTCTGCCTACTATAGTGAAAGGCCCTTCCTGACTGGAAAGGTGTCTAAACAACTGCCTGGCGCCTAAAAACGTTCCCCCACAATAAAAGTTTTATAAATCACCTCAGATTTCATAAAAAACTTAAATAAAGCAATCGATTTAGCCCACTAGAGTGTCAACCAGTGTATAGCCCATAATAAGCCTTCATTCTGTTAAAAGTCTAAGGCCTAGATTTAGAGTTTTGTCGGTAACGACCCGCGAAGCTAACGCTGGCTTTTTTCTGGCCGCACCTTTTAAATACCTCTGGTATTGAGAGTTCACAGAATAGCTGCGTTAGGCTCCAAAAAGGGAGCGTACAGGCATATTTAACGCCACTGCAACTCTCGATACCAGAGTTGCTTACGGAAGCGGCCAGCTTCAAAAACGTGCTCGTGCACGATTCCCCCATAGAAAACAATGGGGCTGTTTGAGCTGAAAAAAAAACTAACACCTGCAAAAAAGCCGCGTTCAGCTCCTAACGCAGCCCCATTGTTTGCTATGGGGAAACACTTCCTACGTCTGCACCTAACACTCTAACATGTACCCCGAGTCTAAACACCCCTAACCTTATACTTATTAACCCCTATTCTGCCGCCCCCGCTATCGCTGACCCCTGCATATTATTTTTAACCCCTAATCTGCTGCTCCGTAAACCGCCGCTACTTACATTATCCCTATGTACCCCTAATCTGCTGCCCCTAACACCGCCGACCCCTATATTATATTTATTAACCCCTAATCTGCCCCCCACAACGTCGCCTCCACCTGCCTACACTTATTAACCCCTAATCTGCCGAGCGGACCGCACCGCTATTATAATAAAGTTATTAACCCCTAATCCGCCTCACTAACCCTATAATAAATAGTATTAACCCCTAATCTGCCCTCCCTAACATCGCCGACACCTAACTTCAAACATTAACCCCTAATCTGCCGACTGGAGCTCACCGCTATTCTAATAAATGTATTAACCCCTAAAGCTAAGTCTAACCCTAACACTAACACCCCCCTAAGTTAAATATAATTTAAATCTAACGAAATTAATTAACTCTTATTAAATAAATTATTCCTATTTAAAGCTAAATACTTACCTGTAAAATAAATCCTAATATAGCTACAATATAAATTATATTTATATTATAGCTATTTTAGGATTTATATTTATTTTACAGGTAACTTTGTATTTATTTTAACCAGGTACAATAGCTATTAAATAGTATATTGGATCAGCCAATAGGATTTTTTCACCTTTAATTCCGATTGGCTGATAGAATTCTATCAGCCAATCGGAATTCAAGGGACGCCATCTTGGATGACGTCCCTTAAAGGAACCTTCATTCTTCAGTAGCCGTCAACAGAAGAGGATGCTCCGTGCCGGATGTCTTGAAGATGGAGCCGCTCCGCGTCGGAAGGATGAAGATAGAAGATGCCGTCTGGATGAAGACTTCTGCCCGTCTGGAGGACGACATCTGCCCGCTTGGATGATGACTTCTCCCGGCTTGATGAGGATGGATGTCCGGTCTTCAAAAACTGTAAGTGGATCTTCGGGGGTTAGTGTTAGGTTTTATTAAGGGTTTATTGGGTGGGTTTTATTTTTAGCTTAGGGTTTGGGCAAAGAAAAATAGCTAAATGCCCTTTTAAGGGCAATGCCCATCCAAATGCCCTTTTCAGGGCAATGGGGAGCTTAGGTTTTTTTAGATAGGATTTTATTTGCGGGGTTTGGTTGTGTGGGTGGTGGGTTTTACTGTTGGGGGGTTGTTTGTATATTTTTTTTACATGTAAAAGAGGTAAAAATCTTTGAGGCAATGCCCCGCAAAAGGCCCTTTTAAGGGCTATTGGCAGTTTAGTTTAGGCTAGGGTTTTTTTTTATTTTGGGGGGGCTTTTTTATTTTGATAGGGCTATTAGATTAGGTGTAATTAGTTTAAATATTTGATCATTTCTTTTTTATTTTGTGTAATTTTTTTTGTAATTTAGTTAACTGTATTTAATTAATGTAATTGGTTTAATAGTAGTGTAATGTTAGGTGTTAGAGTAAGACAGGCTAGGTTTTATTTTACAGGTAAATTTGTATTTATTTTAATTAGGTAGTTAGTAAATAGTTAATAACTATTTACTAACTAGTCTACCTAGTTAAAATAAATAAAAACTTAGCTGTGAAATAAAAATAAAACCTAAGATAGCTACAATGTAACTATTAGTTATATTGTAGCTAGGTTAGGTTTTATTTTATAGGTAAGTATTTAGTTTTAAATAGGAATTATTTAGGTATTAATTGTAAGGTTTATTTAAAATTATTTCAATTATGTTAAAGTTGTTAGTGGGGGTTAGGGTTACGTTAGGGTTAGACTTAGAGTTAGGTTTAGGGGTTAAAAACTTTAGTATAGTGGCGGCGACGTTGGGGGCGGCAGATTAGGGGGTTAATACGTGTAGGTAGGTAGCGACGACATTGGGGGTGGCAGATTAGGGGGTTTATAAGTGTAATGTAGGTAGCGACGACATTGGGGGCAGCACATAAGGGGTTAATACGTGTAATATAGGTAGCGACGACATTGGGGCAGCAGATTAGGGGTTAATAAGTGTAGGTAGGTGGCGGCGACATTGGGGGCGGCAGATTAGGGGTTAATAAGTGTAGGTAGGTGGTGGCAATGTCGGGGGTGGCAGATTAGGGGTTAATAAGTGTAGGTAGGTGGCGGCGATGTCGGGGGCGGCAGATTAGGGGTGTTTAGACTCAGGGTTTATGTTAGGGTGTTAGGTGTAAACATAACTTTTCTTTCCCCATAGGAATCAATGGGGCTATACGATCCTTTATTGCAGGTGTTAGGCTTTTTTTTAGCCGGCTCTCCCCATTTATTTCTATGGGGAAATCGTGCAAAAGCATGTAAAACCATCTCAAAGCAGCGCTGGTATTTTTGTGCGGTATGGAGCTCAACGCTGCCATCTTGCCTGCTTACGCTGGGTTTTGCAAACCTGTAATAGTAGCGCTAAAGGGAGGTGAGCGGTGGAAATAACTTGCAAGTTATTGCCGAGCCGCTCATAACGCAAAACTCGTAATCTGTCCGAATATAATAAATACTTGTCAGGGTTTAAAAGTTACCATATAGCAATAGAAGAATGGTGCCCAGTATACCCATCATGCCAACATACAATTGGCATTCAGATGGTTAAGCAGCAGTGCTAATGGTAAAGGATTTCAATAGATTTCTATTAAAGTCACGACTGCACATCCTCGAATACATGTAAATCTTCGAATAATATATATATATATATATATTTTTTTTTTTATTGATAAATAAAATCCATAAGGGCTAAAATCCCTAGTTGATATTCCCCGGAGAAAAACACACAGCCACCCCCTAAAGGCATACCCTAACAATGAAGAAACAAACACCAGTGCTGGGGATAAGACTAAAGATGGTTGCGTTTATTAACAAATATTGAATGAGTTTTCCTGAAGTCATCCTCAAGGATGTAGCGGCCAGTGAAGTCCCTAATAAAAATAGCTCCAAACTGAAGAGAGGTCAAGACCCCAGAAAACCATCCTGTTGGTTCTTAGAGGGGAACCAAACTGCAAGAGCTACAGACACCCTAGAAGCCGTAAGGCTAGCAGACCCACGGGGAGGAGTACCCCTAGGTCATGATCTAAGGACATCACCCCTCCCATTAGCTTAGCCATCAGCCCATACAGACCCTGTACCCAAAAATTGAATGTGCCATGAACTCCCGCTGCCAGGAGATGCAAAAACCAGCACGCTTTAAACCTTAAAGGGATAGTGTCACGAATACCTCAGGATTTAGCTGCTAAGGGGTTAATTCTGTTTAGTTTGTGAACTAAAAACAGTTATTTGTTTTTCAAGAAGAATTGTGTCTTGTGCTTGTTTGTGTTTCTTTGAAGTGCCAGGAGCCTCATAAATGCTTTGTAGTATACATATGATAGAGCTTTATAGCTCAGACTGTCAGCAGAGGGCATGATGCAAAACAGGGCCTCAGTCACAGAAACTGATAAGGTCAATATAGGGACATGGGTATAATGTATATATGTGTTTAAAACTGTTATGACATTAAATAAAGGGAAGTATGACAACCCTGTCATATCTGGTATCAAACCGTTGCTCACAATGTAAGGAAGAGATTGCCGGTCAGTATATCTGAAAATAGATTTACCTAGTCTAACAATGAACCTAATGAAATATTTAGGAAGTTGGAAAAATGACTGCAACAAGATACTAAAGATTGGCAGGATCTAATCTTATTAGATAATTATATCCTCCATGATGTGGTCCCAAGGGGATTGAGAATATTTAAATATCCATCTTTTGATTTAGAGGAGGTTGAATATACCTCTGAATGGGAGAGTGCTCTACATGAGTTTTCTATTAAGTTAATTAAAATTTTAATCAAATATCGTGAATATAAATTAGGAAAGTTAAAAACTGAAATTGATGAGATCATTCCTAAAATCCAATTATATAAAACCGATGAAAAATGGCTAACAAGAAATAATAATATACAATTAAGGATTAGTAATCTTGAAAAAGAACTGCAGTTTAAGAAATTGTCCAAACTAAATAGGGATCTAAATGACTTTAAGGCGGATAAAGTCTATACATTTAAAGAGAAAATCTCTAAATTTAATAATAAATTGCCATCTAATGAAACTGGAAGGACTCATATGAAGACTCAATATGGTAGTATGTATGAAGGCACTGTTTCTGCCAATAATTCTAATAGAAATGTACCAGTTAATGGATCATCCAATAGACAATCCAGTAATAATTATGAGGATACTTATAATGAAGGATCTATGTATACCAATAGCTGGAGATCTAATAATAGGACCTCCCATGGAAATGGTAATTATAGGCCTCTAAGTTTTAACTCTAGAAATAATAATTATCATAACAAAAACTATCAGGGGAATTATCAACATGATAGGTTTAACCATAGTAATGGTAATAACTGGAGAAGAGGTAGAGTAGAACATTCTAAGGACACGAGGCCATTGAATCCGGTAGAAAAAGATTTTAGGCAAGTAGGTTCTAATCAAGATAGAGAGAGAAATCAATCTAGTACTTTTGCACATAATAATAGATTGCAGATTCTAGATCAAGATGTGGGTTCACCATATGAAAGCAATAACCAATCCTGGGATAATCAGTGTGCTAGACCAAAATGGCAACAGAGTAAACAAAAGAAAATTTTTAACCATGAGCAAACTAATGTTTTTTTTAGAAGTGAATAGACCGAGAGGGCCTGTGACAGTCAACAGATTGAACTCAGAGGTAATAGAGGAAGAGAGATCAAATGTAGGGACAAGGAATATGCATTCAAGGAAAAGATCACTAGAACAAGAAGAGGAACTAGAGCAGGACAGAGACTGCAGGCAAGCAAACAGAAGACCAAGATACTAGAAGAAGGGAAATCTACTATATTTCATCTTTCCAGTGTCGTTATTAAATTATTAAGTAAAGGGTTAAACTTTGCACCCAAGGCACCACCTAATAAGTTTGAAGTTTTTATAGATATACAAAAATTAATCCGCAAACTTACCTTAAAACGTTACTTTGTGAAGAATCCTTGTAACAGAGGTAACCACAATCCTGAATATATAGAATGTAAGGATTTAGATACACTAAAACTCCTATGTGATTTAGAGAGAAATACTTTCATCACAACCATTAGGTGAGGAAGCTGTACCAATATTAGATCTCATGGATTTGTCTATCCATGAAGAAGAACAACCCATTATTCATTCTCTTTTTAAAAATAAATCAAATTTTTACCCTATATGGGCTCAAGGGGACCAAATTCCAGTCTTTGGAAAATTAGTTATGGATGATTTGGAAAAGGCATTTGCTAACTCAAATAAATCCCTGAATAAACATTCTGACAATCTCACCACCCTTGAACGCAAGTCACTGAAGCGTTTTATGGACAATAGGGATATTGTCATCAGGAGTGCGGACAAGGGTGGTGGGATTGTCATCCAGGATAGAGAAATATACTTAAAAGAAGCCTATCGCTTATTGGAAGATAATACTACTTATTCCACCCTGGAGAGAGATCTCACTATTGGGTATGTTAGAGATCTTAAAAATCTATTGTGTAAGGCTAAGGAAAGGATGGTTATAACGAATGATGAATTTGCATTTCTTTTTGTAGCATCTCCTAAAATTGCAGGATTTTATCATTTGCCGAAAGTCCATAAGGACTCTATCAATCCCCCAGGTAGGCCCATAGTTTCTGGTATAGATTCTTTATGTAACCACCTATCCCAATATGTGGATTATTTTTTACAACCTATCGTACATAAAACTAGGGCCAACCTGAGGGATAGTACACAAGTTATTACAAACTTTGAGGGGGTTCCCTGGAAAGATGATTATTGGTTTGTCACATGTGATGTGACTTCTCTATATACCTGTATTCCCCATGAACAGGGGTAGCAAGGCTATATCTACTGAATTATTGAGATGGAATATACCAAAGGATCATACAGATTTTATTATTGACTCCATCATCTTTATCCTTGAGCATAATTATTTTTTATTTGAGAAAAATTCTACAGACAGGTTAAGGGGACGGCAATGGGGACAATCTTTGCGCCCTCTTATGCAAACTTATACGTTAATGATTTCGAAAACAATTATATATGGTATAATAATCCTTTTTATGAAAACATTATTAAATTTCATCGCTATATTGATGACGTTATAATTTTATGGAAGGGTGACAAAGCAAATATTGGTAATTTTATTAATTTTATGAATGATAACAGTCATAATCTTTTATTCACTGCAAATGCTTCTAATATTAAGATGGAATTCTTGTATCTTCTTTTGTATGTGGATGATAATAATCAGATAGCGATTGCCAACTACAGAAAACCCACTGAAAAAAACAGTTACATAGAAGCAACAAGTGGTCATAAAAAGAGTTGGATCTCAAATGTTCCATATGGTCAGTATCTGCGTATGCGGAAAAATTGTACTCATATGCCAAATTTTATTTCTGAGGCTGCAATTTTAGATACAAAAAATTCTCTGATAAGGGGTATAAAAAAGAGCTACTAGAGACAGCTAAAGATAGGGCCTTAAATATTAATAGATGTGATCTACTTAATAAGACTAAAACATCTAGGGTAGGGGATAGTTTAACCTCCGATACTCCAAGGTTTATTACCAGATACAATGAAGGTGCTACCACTATACAACGTGTTCTAAAGAAACACTGGGTCATTCTAAAAACTGACCCTATACTAGGTAATCTGTTGGCAGATAAACCTCAAGTTATTTTTAAAAAAGGTAAAAACCTGAAGAACCTATAGGCTCCAAGCAGGCTTAGGGACCCAATATAATTTGTAGATAACACACGTAATTGGTTAACTGTGAAAAAGGGAACTTTTAGTTGCATGAAAACTGTATGTAATATGTGTAGTCATGTCGACAATTCACCCACATTTACCAACTAGGATGGTACTCAGAAGTTTAATATTAATTTTAGAGCCACTTGTGATTCAACATTTGTGGTCTATTTAATTAATTGTGGATGTGGCCTTTCATACGTAGGGCGTACAAAAAGAAAAATAAGAACTAGAACTAATGAGCACTTATATAACATAAAAATGGCCAAGAAAGAAAGACTTATTAAACATAGTATCCCCATTCACTTTTCAGAAATGCATAATTGTAATTCATCTTCCCTCAAAGTGAAAGTGATTGACTGGATCCCTCCGAATATTCATAATAGTCTCCTTGCCTTAAGACAGCAGGAGACCTATTGGATCTATAAAATTGGTAGTCTGAATCCTAGAGGTCTGAATGTTGACCTGGGTCTTGCTGCATATATGTGATCGGATAGTCATAAAAGTTTAGTCTGGATTTAAATGGGGATGTATGTATGTGTATGTATATGTATGTGTGTATATATATATATGTTGTTTAAGTGGTCTAGTATCGTACATGTGTGTGCGTGTGTGAATGTATACATGTATGTGTGTGTATATACATCTGTTAGGGCCAGTTAAGAAGATAGTATTTAATTTGGCTTATCATAGTTTTCTTCTTTTTTTGACATACTGATTTGAATGCCTGTATTATTGTAATTCTTGTTAGTAGAAGTTTCAAGAGTCATGTTTCAAATAATAGGTAATTTTTTTATAGAGCATTAACTAATGATCTTATAAATATAAATTTGTTTTATAATATGAATCTGTTCTATATATGAATTGATTAGATGATATTATTATACCAGATTAATCTTAATTTATTTTTAATTGTTTATATTATGCTTTTTTTGTAATGAATTTTTGGTGTATTGTTATATGCACATTTATGTGTTTATAATCAAGTTATTCCATATGTGAACATGCATTTGTATTTTTATTGTGCGGTAATATGAATTGTTTGTTTTAGATTTTTACATAGTTAGGTCTGTTGAGATATTAATAGGTGTTTTTCGGTAATATATCATTAGAGGGCGCCCTCCCATTTTGTATAAATTATCAGCCCATCGCTACTCTAAACATCTTACCTGAACTATTCTAATTGTGCCCTTGAAGAAGCCCGGCCGGGTTCTGGACGAAACACGTAAGGATATCGTCAATTGTTGTTCGTCTTCACTGACAGTTTGTGCAGCCTGAGAGGTTTAGGCCTAAAGGGGGACGCTTTGGATCCTGTGTTCTACAGTGACGTCAGACGCCGGCTTGTGTTCGGCGGTCCATTGCAAACTTGGACATATCTGCCTGTTGATCGGGACTCAGACTGCCACTGTCTTTGACTCTTGTCTGGAGATTTATTGTGCTTACTTAAGTGTAAGTTTTTATGTTTATTTTATCTACATATATGTATTAAATAACTCAAGCCTTTTTGCGCTTCTTGTACTCTTTTGCCCTAGCAGAAAATATAATGGGTTCTATAATGTCAGTCAAAAAATAGAATTTATGCTTACCTGATAAATGTATTTCTCTTGTGGTGTATCCAGTCCACGGATCATCCATTACTTGTGGGATATTCTCCTTCCCAACAGGAAGTTGCAAGAGGATCACCCACAGCAGAGCTGCTATATAGCTCCTCCCCTAACTGCCATATCCAGCCATTCGACCGAAACAAGCCGAGAAAGGAGAAGCCATAGGGTGCAGTGGTGACTGTAGTTTAAATCTAAATCTTGACCTGCCTGAAAATGACAGGGCAGGCCGTGGACTGGATACACCACAAGAGAAATAAATTTATCAGGTAAGCATAAATTGTGTTTTCTCTTGTAAGGTGTATCCAGTCCACGGATCATCTATTACTTGTGGGATACCAATACCAAAGCTAAAGTACACGGATGAAGGGAGGGACAAGGCAGGCACTTAAACGGAAGGTACCACTGCCTGTAGAACCTTTCTCCCAAAAATAGCCTCCGAAGAAGCAAAAGTATAACATTTGTAGAATTTTGAAAAGTATGAAGCGAAGACCAAGTCGCCGCCTTGCAAATCTGTTCAACAGAAGCCTCATTTTTAAAGGCCCAAGTGGAAGCCACAGCTCTAGTAGAATGAGCCGTAATCCTTTCAGGGGGCTGCTGTCCAGCCTTCTCATAGGCTAAGGGTATTACGCTTCTTAGCCAAAAAGAAAGAGAGGTTGCCGAAGCCTTCTGACCTCTCCTCTGTCCAGAGTAAAACAACAAACAAAGTAGATGTTTGACGAAAATCTTTAGTAGCTTGTAAGTAAAACTTTAAGCACGGACTACGTCCAGATTTTGTTAAAAAAAGTTCCTTTTTTAAAGAAGGGTTAGGACACAATGATGGAACAACAATCTCTTGATTGATATTCTTATTAGATACCACCTTAGGTAAAAACCCAGGTTTTGTACGCAGAACTACTTTATCTGCATGGAAGATCAGATAAGGAGAATCGCATTGTAAAGCAGATAACTCGGAGACTCTACGAGCCGAGGAAATAGCCATCAAAAAAAGAACTTTCCAAGATAAAAGTTTGATATCTATGGAATGAAGAGGTTCAAACGGAACCCCTTGAAGAACTTTAAGAACCAAGTTTAAGCTCCATGGGGGAGCAACAGGTTTAAACACAGGCTTAATTCTAACCAAAGCCTGACAAAATGCCTGAACGTCTGGAACTTCTGCCAGACGCTTGTGCAAAAGAATAGACAGAACAGAAATCTGTCCCTTTAAAGAACTAGCTGATAATCCTTTGTCCAAACCCTCTTGGAGAAAAGACAATATCCTAGGAATCCTAACCTTACTCCATGAGTAATTCTTGGATTCACACCAATAAAGATATTTACGCCATATCTTATGGTAGATTTTCCTGGTGACAGGCTTTCGTGCCTGTATTAAGGTATCAATGACTGACTCGGAGAAGCCACGCTTTGATAAAATCAAGCGTTCAATCTCCAGGCAGTCAGTCTCAGAGAAACTAGATTTGGATGATTGAAAGGACCTTGTAGTGGAAGGTCTTGTCTCAGTGGCAGAGTCCATGGTGGAAAGGATGACATGTCCACTAGGTCTGCACACCAGGTCCTGCGTGGCCACGCAGGCGCTATCAAAATCACTGATGCTCTCTCCTGCTTGATTCTGGCAATCAGTCGAGGGAGCAGAGGAAATGGTGGAAGCTTGGCGTTCTGGCGAGACGCCATGAGATTCAGTTCTGGTTTGCCCCAACGATGAATCAATTGAGCAAACACCTCCGGATGGAGTTCCCACTCCCCTGGATGAAAAGTCTGACGACTTAGAAATTCCGCCTCCCAGTTCTCTACACCTGGGATATGGATCGCTGATAGGTAGCAAGGGTGTTTCTCTGCCCAGCGAATTATTTTGGAGACTTCTAACATCGCTAAGGAACTCCTTGTTCCCCCTTGATGGTTGATGTAAGCCACAGTAGTGATGTTGTCCGACTGAAATCTGATGACCTCAGGGTTGTTAACTGAGGCAAAGCCTGAAGTGCATTGAATATTGCCCTCAATTCCAGAATATTTATTGGGAGGAGTTTCTCCTCCTGAGTCCACGATCCCTGAGCCTTCAGGGAGTTCCAGACTGCACCCCAACCTAGAAGGCTGGTATTTGTTGTTACAATTGTCCAATCTGGTCTGCGAAAGGTCATACCTTTGGACAGATGAACCTGAGATAGCCACCAGAGAAGAGAATCTCTGGTCTCTTGATCCAGATCTAGTAGAGGGGACAAATCTGTGTAATCCCCATTCCACTGACTGAGCATGCAGAGTTGCAGCGGTCTGAGATGTAGGCGCGCAAACGGAACTATGTCCATTGCCGCTACCATTAAGCCGATTACCTCCATGCACTGAGCCACCGAAGGGCGCGGAATAGAATGGAGAACACGGCAAGAATTTAGAAGGTTTGATAACCTGGACTCCTTCAGGTAAATTTTTATTTCTACAGAATCTAACAGAGTCCCTAGGAAGGAGACTCTTGTGTGTGGGGACAGAGAACGCCTGTAACAGGATGTCGTCTAGATAAGGGGCCACTGCTATGCCCCGCGGCCTTAGGACCGCCAGAAGCGACCCCAGAACCTTCGTAAAAATTCTTGGGGCTGTAGCTAACCCGAAGGGAAGAGCCACCAACTGGTAATGCCTGTCCAGAAAGGCAAACCTTAGGAACCGATGATGATCTTTATGTATCGGAATGTAAAGGTAAGCATCCTTTAGATCCACCGTAGTCATATATTGACCCTCCTGGATCATAGATAGGATGGTCCGAATAGTTTCCATTTTGAATGATGAAAATCTGAGGAATTTGTTTAAGATCTTTAGATCCAAGATTGGTCTGAAGGTTCCCTCTTTTTTGGGAACCACAAACAGATTTGAGTAAAATCCCTGTTCCTCCTTTGGAACTGGATGGATCACTCCCATAACTAGGAGGTCTTGCACACAGTGTAAGAATGCCTCTTTCTTTATCTGGTTGACAGATAATCGTGAAAGGTGAAATCTCCCTTGTGGAGGAGAAGCCTTGAAGTCCAGAATATACCCCTGAGATAAAATCTCCAACGCCCAGGGATCCTGAACATCTCTTGCCCACGCCTGGGCGAAGAGAGAAAGTCTGCCCCCTACTAGATCCGTTACCGGATAGGGGGCCATGCCTTCATGCTGTCTTAGAGGCAGCAGCAGGTTTTTTGGCCTGCTTGCCTTTGTTCCAGGACTGGTTAGGTTTCCAGGCCGTCTTGGACTGAGCAAAAGTTCCCTCTTGTTTTGTAGCAGAGGAAGTTGATGCTGCACTTGCCTTGAAGTTTCGAAAGGCACGAATATTAGACTGTTTGGCCCTTGATTTGGACCTGTCCTGAGGAAGGGCATGACCTTTACCTCCAGTAATGTCAGCAATAATTTCCTTCAAACCAGGCCCGAATAGGGTCTGCCCCTTGAAGGGAATGTTAAGTAGTTTAGACTTTGAAGTCACGTCAGCTGACCAAGATTTGAGCCATAGCACCCTACGCGCCTGGATGGCAAATCCAGAATTCTTAGCCGTTAGTTTAGTCAAATGAACAATGGCATCAGAAACAAAAGAATTAGCTAGCTTAAGTGCTCTAAGCTTGTTAAGTATGTCCTCCAAAGGAGTCGTTGTCTGTAAAGCCTCTTCCAGAGACTCAAACCAGAATGCCGCAGCAGCAGTGACAGGAGCAATGCATGCAAGGGGCTGCAGGATAAAACCTTGTTGAATAAACATTTTCTTAAGGTAACCCTCTAATTTTTTATCCATAGGATCTGGAAAAGCACAACTGTCCTCGACAGGGATAGTAGTACGCTTTGCTAAAGTAGAAACTGCTCCCTCCACCTTAGGGACCATTTGCCATAAGTTCCGTGTGGTGGCGTCTAAGTCCCATGTGGTGGCGTCTATGGGAAACATTTTTATAAAAATAGGAGGGGGGAAAAAGGCACACCGGGTCTATCCCACTCTTTATTAATAATTTCTGTAAACCTTTTAGGTATTGGAAAAACCTCAGTACACACCGGCACTGCAAAGTATTTATCCAGTCTACACAATTTCTCTGGCACTGCAATTGTGTCACAGTCATTCAGAGCAGCTAACACCTCCCAGAGCAAAACCCAGAGGTTCTCAAGCTTAAATTTAAAAGTAGAAATATCAGAATCAGGTTTCCCTGAGTCAGAGATATCACCCACAGACGGAAGCCCTTCCACAGCTTCTGCATATTGTGAGGCAGTATCAGACATGGCTCTTAAAGCGTCTGTATGCTCTGTATTACGCCTAACACCAGAGCTATCACGCTTTCCTCTAAATTCAGGTAGTCTGGCTAATACCGCTGACAGTGTATTATCCATGACTGCCGCCATGTCTTGTAAAGTAATCGCTATGGGCGTCCTTGATGTACTTGGCGCCATTTGAGCGTGAGTCCCTTGAGCGGGAGTCAAAGGGTCTGACACGTGGGGAGAGTTAGTCGGCATAACTTCCCCCTGGCCAGAATCCTCTGGTGATAAATTTTTTAAAGATAAAAACTGATCTTTATTGTTTAAAGTGAAATCAATACATTTAGTACACAGTCTCATATGGGGTTCCACCATGGCTTTTAAACATAATGAACAAGGAGTTTCCTCTATGTCAGACTTGTTTATACAGACTAGCAATGAGAATAGCAAGCTTGGAAAACACTTTAAATCAAGTTAACAAGCAAATATAAAAAACAGTACTGTGCCTTTAAGAGAAACAAATTTTGTCAAAATTTGAAAAACAGTGAAAAAAGACAGTAAATCAAACGAAATTTTTACAGTGTATGTAATAGGTTAGCAGAGCATTGCACCCACTTGCAAATGGATGATTAACCCCTTAATGCAAAAAACGGATCCAAAAAACTAATTAAACGTTTTTTAAACAGTCACAACTGCCACAGCTCAGCTCAATAAACGACTTTTGAAGCATTTAGAGCCCTTCAGAGATGTCATATAGCATGCAGGGGACTGCTAAGGGAAGCTGAATGTCTCTGTCTGTAATTTTAACTGCGCAAAAAAACACTAAAATAGGCCCCTCCCACTCATACTACAACAGTGGAAAGCCTCAGGAAACTGTTTCTAGGCAAAAATCAAGCCAGCCATGTGGAAAAAACTAGGCCCCAATAAGTTTTATCACCAAAGCATATATAAAAACGATTAAACATGCCAGCAAACGTTTTATATTGCACATTTATAAGAGTATATATCTCTAATAGTAAGCCTGATACTAGTCGCTATTAAATCACTGTATTTAGGCTTAACTTACATTAATCCGGTATCAGCAGCATTTTCTAGCAATTCCATCCCTAGAAAAACTTAAAACTGCACATACCTTATTGCAGGATAACCTGCACGCCATTCTCCCTCTGAAGTTACCTCACTCCTCAGACATATGTGAGAACAGCAGTGGATCTTAGTTACTTCTGCTAAGATCATAGAAAACGCAGGCAGATTCTTCTTCTAAATGCTGCCTGAGATAAAATAGTACAACTCCGGTACCATTTAAAAATAATAAACTTTTGATTGAAGACAAAAACTAACCATATTTCACCACTTTCCTCTTACTACCTCCATCTTTGTTGAGAGTTGCAAGAGAATGACTGGATATGGCAGTTAGGGGAGGAGCTATATAGCAGCTCTGCTGTGGGTGATCCTCTTGCAACTTCCTGTTGGGAAGGAGAATATCCCACAAGTAATGGATGATCCGTGGACTGGATACACCTTACAAGAGAAACTTAGTTTATAGGGGGGGTTTCTTAGCCCGCCCAGGAGGGTGTGGTCAGGCAACTTGATCTCTGGAAAATAGGTATAAGAATCTTATTTTTTAACTATATATGTTCATTCTACAAGGGAGGCTTCTACAGCATGAGTGACCATTTTCTCTTGCCCATCTCCCTGGGGGCAGACTTATAAGCTAGGAAAGTATTAGGTCTGTTATTTTCTTCATTTTATTTTAAACTGTTTGCTGTGTGTAATTTTATTTGTAACAACTTTTTATTAATAATGCATTGTGCATAATATTTTTGGCATAATAAAAATTTCCTTTATTAAGTGTTGGCCTTTGTCTAATAATTGAACCACGTTACTGAAAGGACTGGAGTATTAGAATGGTATATTTTAGGTTATTTTCTGCTAAATTGTATTCTGAAAGTTAATGTGTAAGTCTGGGTTTTTTCTTAGGTTTTTCCCTTTAATAAATTATAAGTGGTGGCAGCTGAGATATTGTAGTTAGTTTTTTATTGGTGGATGAATTTATCCACCAATCAGCAAGAACAACCCAGGATGTTCACCAAAAATGAGCCCACATCTAAACTTACATTCTTGCATTTCAAATAAAGATACCAAGAGAATGAAGACAATTTGATAATAGGAGTAAATGAGAAAGTTGCTTAAAATTTCATGCTCTATCTGAATCACAAAAGAAAAAATTTGGGTTCAGTGTCCCTTTAAGGACACCAGTCTAACGATAGCCATGAACTCCCGCTGCCAGGAGATGCAAAAACCAATACGCTTCAAACCTTAAGGACACCAGTCTAACGAGCCATACAACACAATAAAAACTGGGGAATAAAAAAATATTACAGACTGAGGACTTACTGCAGAAAAGATCAACTAATCAGATCCGTATTAGTGGAGGCTAAAGCACCGGAAGAAACCAACATTCTTTATAGCCACCAACAGCACCTAAAACAAAAGAAAAGATCAGGGGAAGGAGGGATGGAAAATTCACAGCAGGCAGCAGATGAAAATTAGAAGATGGCTGCCGGTGTTCTATCAGATTCTGCTCCATTGTCAGATTCTGCTCCCTCTGTCTGCGCATGCTCTGTATGACGTAATCGCACTCCACATATTTTAAATAGGAACGTGTGGAATGCAATTATGTCAATCAGCAACATGCGCAGTCAGAAGGAGCAGATTCTAACAAGGAAGTTGTGTCGCATCTTGTTGCCGCTACGCATGCACTGTTGAAATTTAATACTGCTACCCAAATTAAAAGTGCATATTATATATATATATATATGGCAAAGTTCAATCACTTCTCACAGTGATGAAAAATACAACGATGAAAGCACATCGTCGCATTGTTCATCACCGTGAGAAGTGATTAAACTTTGCCCTGTATGTATATATATATATTTATATATAAACACTTTTAATTTGTGACAGTATTAAATTTCAACAGCGTATGCGTAGCGGCAGCAAGATCCGACACAACTTCCTTGTCAGAATCTGCTCCCTCTGACTGCGCATGTTGCTGATTGACATAATCGCATTCCACACATTCCTATTTAACATATGTGGAGTGTGATTACGTCATACAGAGCATGCACAGTCAGAGGGAGCAGAATCTGACAAAGGAGCAGAATCTTATAGAACGCCGATGTTCTGGTAAGAGGGCAAACTTTGGAAAAGAGCGAACCATGTCACTTCCTCTGACGTTACATCAGCTGTTATACACATTTTGGACCTAATGCGCATGCGTGCCAGCGTCATTACATACCTGGCCGCATACGTGACTGGTAAAATATTTAGAGGTGTGAAATTCCAGAACCCTTTGTAGAGTGCATGCGTGGGATTTTGTATCATAAATGGTGCGCTCATGGAAAGCTGTTTATTCGGCTTCTCTGCAGTATTCGGAACTCCGCCCCCCACTTCAACTACTCCCATTACCAATACTACTCTAAAGCTGAGTCTCCGTGCTCGTGCATGCCAAACAGCTGTTCTCTTTGTTAATCAACCAATAGATTTACTGCTGCAACAAATGTTTGCTCCCCTCAATGTCATTGTGTTTCATACACGAGCACGGAGACTCAGCTTTAGAGTAGTAGTAGTAGTAGTAATGGGAGTATTTGCAGTGGGGGGCGGAGTTCCGAATACTGCCGAGGAGCCGAATAAACAGCTTTCCATGAGCACACCATTTGTGATACAAAATCCCACGCATGCGCTCTAGGGGCGCGATCCGATATAGATCGCAGTTTGCGGCGCAAGCGAGGGATCCGGCGTCGCCCGCAGTTTCAGCTCGCAACTCGAGCTATCCCATATAAGTCGCCGTCAGATGCTAACGTGCCGTAAGTCTGACAAACCAGCGATGTCCAGAAATCTGCGCAAGTACAAATTTCTGGCGTCGCCAGTGACTTGCGGCACGTTAGAAACTGCCGGCGCCTATAAAACCTGACTAAAGTCTAAAACACCCGCACTGTCTAACACGCCTCCCTAACATAGCCCGACAAGTCTAACACGCCTCCCTAACATAGCACCACACGTCTAACCCTCTATCCGCTATCCCCCCTCACTATCCTAACAATAAAAAAGCTATTAACCCCTAAACCGCCGCTCCCGTACCCCGCCGCAACCTAATAAAGTTATTAACCCCTAAACCGCCGCTCCCGTACCCCGCCGCCAACTATATTATATCTATAACACCCTAAAGTGAGCCCCTAACACCGCCGCCATCTATATTAAAATTATTAACCCCTAATGTAAGCCCCTTACACCGCCGCCATCTCTATTAAAATGATTAACCCCTAATTTAATCTACCTACCCCGCCGCCAGCTATATTATCTATATTAACCCTAAGTATATTATAGTTAATATAGGTATTACATTCTATATATTAACTATATTAACCCTAATTATATTAGGGTTAATATAGTTAATATAGTTACTATAGTATTTATATTAACTATATTAACTCTATCTAACCCTAACACCCCTAACTAAATTTATATTAAATTAATCTAATTCATATTATAAACTAAAATATTCCTATTTAAATCTAAATACTTACCTATAAAATAAACCCTAAGATAGCTACAATATAATTAATAATTACATTGTAGCTATGTTAGGGTTAATATTTATTTTAAAGGTAAATTGTTAATTATTTTAACTAGGTATAATAGCTATTAAATAGCTCTTTTGCATACAAATACAATACCCCCCCCCCCCATTACAACCCACCACCCACATACCCCTATTCTAAAACCACCCAAACCCCCCTTAAAAAAGCCTAACACTACCCCCCTGAAGATCTCCCTACCTTGTCTTCACCACACCGGGCCGAACTCCTGATCCGATCCGGGCGATGTCTTCCTCCAAGCGGCAAAGAAGAATTCTTCCTCCGGCGATGTCTTCCTCCAAGCGGCAAAGAAGAATTCTTCCTCCGGCGACGTCTTCCTCCAAGCGGCAGCAAAGTCTTCATTCTTCCGGCGGCATCTTCAATCTTCTTTCTTCGCTCCGCCACCGCGGAGCATCCATCCCGGCCGACTACTGAACTACGAATGAGGTACCTTTAAATGACGTCATCCAAGATGGCGTCCGCCGAATTCCGATTGGCTGATAGGATTCTATCAGCCAATCGGAATTAAGTTAGAAAAATCTGATTGGCTGATTGAATCAGCCAATCAGATTCAAGTTCAATCCGATTGGCTGATCCAATCAGCCAATCAGATTGAGCTTGCATTCTATTGGCTGTTCCGATCAGCCAATAGAATGCGAGCTCAATCTGATTGGCTGTTCGGATCAGCCAATCAGATTGAACTTGAATCTGATTGGCTGATTCAATCAGCCAATCAGATTTTTCTAACTTAATTCCGATTGGCTGATAGAATCCTATCAGCCAATCGGAATTCGGCGGACGCCATCTTGGATGACGTCATTTAAAGGTACCTCATTCGTAGTTCAGTAGTCGGCCGGGATGGATGCTCCGCGGCGGCGGAGCGAAGAAAGAAGATTGAAGATGCCGCCGGAAGAATGAAGACTTTGCTGCCGCTTGGAGGAAGACGTCGCCGGAGGAAGAATTCTTCTTTGCCGCTTGGAGGAAGACATCGCCGGAGGAAGAATTCTTCTTTGCCGCTTGGAGGAAGACATCGCCCGGATCGGATCAGGAGTTCGGCCCGGTGTGGTGAAGACAAGGTAGGGAGATCTTCAGGGGGGTAGTGTTAGGCTTTTTTAAGGGGGGTTTGGGTGGTTTTAGAATAGGGGTATGTGGGTGGTAATGTGGGGGGGGGGTATTGTATTTATATGCAAAAGAGCTGAATTCTTTGGGGCATGCCCCACAAAAGGCCCTTTTAAGGGCTGGTAAGGTAAAGAGCTTTGAAATTTGTTTAATTTAGAATAGGGCAGGGAATTTGTTTTATTTTGGGGGTTTATTATTTTATTAGGGGGCTTAGAATAGGTGTAATTAGCTTAAAAATCTTGTAATCTTTTTTTTATTTTTTGTAATTTAGTGTTTGTTTTTTTTTGTAATTTAGTTTAGTTAATTTAATTGTATTTTTAGATAGATGTTTGTAGTTTATTTAATTTATTGCTAGTGTAGGTGTATTTGTAACTTAGGTTAGGATTTATTTTACAGGTAATTGGGTAATTATTTTAACTAGGTAGATATTAAATAGTTAATAACTATTTAATAGCTATTATACCTAGTTAAAATAATTAACAATTTACCTGTAAAATAAATATTAACCCTAACATAGCTACAATGTAATTATTAATTATATTGTAGCTATCTTAGGGTTTATTTTATAGGTAAGTATTTAGATTTAAATAGGAATATTTTAGTTTATAAATTAATTAGATTAATTTAATATAAATTTAGTTAGGGGTGTTAGGGTTAGATAGAGTTAATATAGTTAATATAAATACTATAGTAACTATATTAACTATATTAACCCTAATATAATTAGGGTTAATATAGTTAATATATATAATGTAATACCTATATTAACTATAATATACTTAGGGTTAATATAGATAATATAGCTGGCGGCGGGGTAGGTAGATTATCATTTTAATAGAGATGGCGGCGGTGTAAGTGGCTTACATTAGGGGTTAATAATATTAATATAGCTGGCGGCGGTATAGGGGGATTAGATTAGGGGTTAATAATTTTTATATAGGTGGCGGCGGTGTAAGGGGTCAGATTAGGGGATAGATAAGGTAGATGACAACGGTGTAAGGGGTTCTAATTAGGGGATAGATAAGGTAGATGGCGGCGGTTTTAGGGGCTCACAGTAGGGGGTTAGTTTATGTAGATGGCGGCGGGGTCCGGGAGCGGCGGTTTAGGGGTTAATAACTTTATTAGGGATTTCGGAGGGGGGGGATCGCGGTTGACAGGTAGATAGACATTGCGCATGCGTTAGGTGTTAGGTTTATTTTAGCAGATTGCGGTTGACAGGGAGATAGACATTGCGCATGCGTTAGGTGTTAGGTTTATTTTAGAAGATCGCGGTTGACAGGGAGATAGACATTGCGCATGTGTTAGGTGTTAGGTTTATTTTAGCAGCCAGTTTAGGGAGTTACGGGGCTCCAATAGTCAGCGTAAGGCTTCTTACGGCTGCTTTTTGTGGCGAGGTGAAAATGGAGTAAGTTTTCTCCATTTTCGCCACGTAAGTCCTTACGCTGCATATTGGATACCAAACTGCGCGGGTTTGGTATACCTGCCTATAGCCCAAAAAACTACGGGCGACGGCAGAAATATACGCGCGTAACTTCTAGGTTACGCCGTATATGTGATACCAAACCCGCGCAAATATTGGCGTCGCCGGCTTTTGCGGGCGACGATTTTTATCGGATGGACCCCCAGAAAGGGTTCCGGAATTTCACAGCTCTAAATATTTTACCAGTGACGTATGCGACCAGGTATGTGATGATGCTGGCATGCATGCGCATTAGGTCCAAAATTTGTGCAACAGCTGATAAAACGTCACAGGAAGTGACATGGTTCGCTCTTTTCCAAAGTTCGCCCTCTTACCAAAACACCGTTTTTTAAATACAGGTGAGTTTAAAAAACCTCACCATAATGCAACATTGTTACCACACAACAAATATTCACCCTGTAATATCTGTTTTCCTCCTTGCTAACGAGCAGCATTACACTGTGATTCGCCACAAATATAGAGAACAAGAAAAAATAATTATGTGTGTGACTTGCCTTGCTAATGAACTAAAGTGTGTGGCTGGCAACTTTATACAGGTTATGTGAGGTCATGTAGAGTGAGAAAAAGAAAAAATACTGATAAAGTACAAGGAAAAAGTGAATTTTGAAATATGGATATGACTTGTACCTGCTAAGGATTCGAACATGGTCCTAGGTTGGAGACCTCTTAAACAAATATGTAAAGAAATCTGCAACTAGACAGAGAAAGGCACAATTAAAAAAAAAAAAAGAATACAAATGGAATCAAAGAAAAATGTGTTTGTGGGAAAGATATAGTTTGTGTTTGCTAAGAAACTAAACAGTGAGAGCAAGGATGGTGACCTCATACAAAGCAACATGAGGACATTGCTCGTATATAAAACTTGTTCATCTATCATTCAAGGTCAACACACATAACAGACCAGGAATGTTCTCTGAGTCACATGCAAAGAGAAAAGGGTCTGTGAGCCCATTACTACAATACAAGAACATTCCCTACTGTTAACTCTTTATATGGCAACAGAACTACTGCTATTTCGGAATATTAACCCCTTAACTACCGTGACGCACCATGTACGTCGCCGGTCGTTAAGGGTTTTCTTATTTATAATTATACCCTCCCTCCTCCCTTCTGGTCACAGGAAATAGCGTGGTCTCGCCGCAAACCCCATAGAAAGACCTGATCCTTAAAGGGTTAATCATCTTCAAAATGATTATAAGCAAGCAAAACAGATTTGATTAATAAAATGTGAATTTCTCATATATATGTAGCTGAATAGTTTTTCCTTTTAATATACATTTTTCACTAGTATACATATATATATATATATATATATATATATAGCTATATTTTTTACATTATATATGTTTTTTGTGATAAATTGCTTTATAAAAATAGAGAGAGAAGAGTTAAAGGGACATTAAACACTAAATAAATCATTGCTTGAATTATGTATTAAGAGCAAAGATTAGCCTTAAAATAATTTGTATATGTATTTTAAAAAATGATATTAGTTGTTTAAATATTGAAAGAATAATGGCAAAGTGTACAAAAAGCAGTGGGCGCCACCATATTGTAACTTAAGTTATCTTTTCTTCTGAGGCCAATTAGGAACGTTTATAAATAGGTCACTAGGGTGTGCAACCAATGACTGTGTGGAATACAGCTGTGTCTGCACTTCCTTGTTTAACATGAATTGGAAAGCCCACAATATTCAGAATTAAAGGGACAGTCTAGTCAAAATTAAACTTTCATGATTCAGAAAGGGCATGCAATTTTAAACAGCTTTTCAATTTACTTTTATCATCAAATGAGCTTTGTTCTCTTGGTATTCTTTGTTGATATCTAAACCTAGGTAGACTCATGCTAATTTCTAGGCCGTCTCTGCATTTTGACAGTTTTTCTCAGCTAGACAGCGCTAGTTCATTTTACCATATAGATAACATTGTGCTCACCCCTGTAGAGTTACTTAGGAGTCAGCACTGACTGGTTAAAATGCAGGTCTGTCAAAAGAACTGAGATAAGGGGCAGTCTGCAGAGGCTTAGATATAGGTAATCACAGAGGCCAAAAAGGATATTAATAATATAACCGTATTGGTTATGCAAAATCTTAAATTATGCTTACCTGATAATTTTCTTTTCTTCTGTACGGGGAGAGTCCACAGCTGCATTCATTACTTTTGGGAAATAAAGAACCTGGCCATCAGGAGGTGGCAAAGACACCCCCACTTCCCTCATCCCCCAGTCATTCTGCTAAGGGAACAAGGAACAGTAGGATAAATATTAGGGTGAAAAAAGGTGCCAGAAGAACAGATAAAAGAGAATTTAAGGCCGCTGAGCTGTGGACTCTCCCCATACAGAAGAAAAGAAAATTATCAGGTAAGCATAATTTAAGTTTTTCTTCTTAAAACAGGGAGAGCTCACAGCTGCATTCATTATTTTTGGGAAATCAATACCCAATCTTATAGAGGACACTGAATGCAAACGGGATGGAACAAAAGGGCGGCCCATTCTGACACAACCCGGATTCACAATAAAAAACTACTTCAACAGAAGCAGGAAGAACAAAAATATGGAAAAAAGAAAAGGTAATTGCCCACCAATTAGAACCATAAGGATCCCGTTTAAAGATCACTCTAAATTCTGGACTCCACTGAGCACAAAAGCCTCTGAGGAGACAAAAGTCCCACTCTCTAGAAGCACACAAACAAAAAACCTCTCCATGAACAATGGCAAGGGAAACAACAAACAAACTCCCACACCACATTCTCCCTAACTAAAAGAAGGGAAGAATCAGATAAGAAGGTCCTAAAAAGAACCTCCAGAAACAATCCCCGAAGATTCAAGGACAAAACAGAAAAGCCACTAACATAACTCGAAAAAACAGAATTTATGTTTACCTGATAAATTACTTTCTCCAACGGTGTGTCCGGTCCACGGCGTCATCCTTACTTGTGGGATATTCTCTTCCCCAACAGGAAATGGCAAAGAGCCCAGCAAAGCTGGTCACATGATCCCTCCTAGGCTCCGCCTACCCCAGTCATTCGACCGACGTTAAGGAGGAATATTTGCATAGGAGAAACCATATGGTACCGTGGTGACTGTAGTTAAAAAAATAAATTATCAGACCTGATTAAAAAACCAGGGCGGGCCGTGGACCGGACACACCGTTGGAGAAAGTAATTTATCAGGTAAACATAAATTCTGTTTTCTCCAACATAGGTGTGTCCGGTCCACGGCGTCATCCTTACTTGTGGGAACCAATACCAAAGCTTTAGGACACGGATGAAGGGAGGGAGCAAATCAGGTCACCTAAATGGAAGGCACCACGGCTTGCAAAACCTTTCTCCCAAAAATAGCCTCAGAAGAAGCAAAAGTATCAAACTTGTAAAATTTGGTAAAAGTGTGCAGTGAAGACCAAGTCGCTGCCCTACATATCTGATCAACAGAAGCCTCGTTCTTGAAGGCCCATGTGGAAGCCACAGCCCTAGTGGAATGAGCTGTGATTCTTTCGGGAGGCTGCCGTCCGGCAGTCTCGTAAGCCAATCTGATGATGCTTTTAATCCAAAAAGAGAGAGAGGTAGAAGTTGCTTTTTGACCTCTCCTTTTACCGGAATAAACAACAAACAAGGAAGATGTTTGTCTAAAATCCTTTGTAGCATCTAAATAGAATTTTAGAGCGCGAACAACATCCAAATTGTGCAACAAACGTTCCTTCTTTGAAACTGGTTTCGGACACAGAGAAGGTACGATAATCTCCTGGTTAATGTTTTTGTTAGAAACAACTTTTGGAAGAAAACCAGGTTTAGTACGTAAAACCACCTTATCTGCATGGAACACCAGATAAGGAGGAGAACACTGCAGAGCAGATAATTCTGAAACTCTTCTGGCAGAAGAAATTGCAACTAAAAACAAAACTTTCCAAGATAATAACTTAATATCAACGGAATGCAAGGGTTCAAACGGAACCCCCTGAAGAACTGAAAGAACTAAATTGAGACTCCAAGGAGGAGTCAAAGGTTTGTAAACAGGCTTAATTCTAACCAGAGCCTGAACAAAGGCTTGAACATCTGGCACAGCAGCCAGTTTTTTGTGAAGTAACACCGACAAGGCAGAAATCTGTCCCTTCAGGGAACTTGCAGATAATCCTTTTTCCAATCCTTCTTGAAGGAAGGATAGAATCCTAGGAATCTTAACCTTGTCCCAAGGGAATCCTTTAGATTCACACCAACAGATATATTTTTTCCAAATTTTGTGGTAAATCTTTCTAGTTACAGGCTTTCTGGCCTGAACAAGAGTATCGATAACAGAATCTGAGAACCCTCGCTTCGATAAAATCAAGCGTTCAATCTCCAAGCAGTGAGCTGGAGTGAAACCAGATTCGGATGTTCGAACGGACCCTGAACAAGAAGGTCTCGTCTCAAAGGTAGCTTCCAAGGTGGAGCCGATGACATATTCACCAGATCTGCATACCAAGTCCTGCGTGGCCACGCAGGAGCTATCAAGATCACCGACGCCCTCTCCTGATTGATCCTGGCTACCAGCCTGGGGATGAGAGGAAACGGCGGGAACACATAGGCTAGTTTGAAGGTCCAAGGTGCTACTAGTGCATCCACTAGAGCCGCCTTGGGATCCCTGGATCTGGACCCGTAGCAAGGAACTTTGAAGTTCTGACGAGAGGCCATCAGATCCATGTCTGGAATGCCCCACAGCTGAGTGACTTGGGCAAAGATTTCCGGATGGAGTTCCCACTCCCCCGGATGCAATGTCTGACGACTCAGAAAATCCGCTTCCCAATTTTCCACTCCTGGGATGTGGATAGCAGACAGGTGGCAGGAGTGAGACTCCGCCCATAGAATGATTTTGGTCACTTCTTCCATCGCTAGGGAACTCCTTGTTCCCCCCTGATGGTTGATGTACGCAACCGTTGTCATGTTGTCCGATTGAAACCGTATGAACTTGGCCCTCGCTAGCTGAGGCCAAGCCTTGAGAGCATTGAATATCGCTCTCAGTTCCAGAATATTTATCGGTAGAAGAGATTCTTCCCGAGACCAAAGACCCTGAGCTTTCAGGGATCCCCAGACCGCGCCCCAGCCCATCAGACTGGCGTCGGTCGTGACAATGACCCACTCTGGTCTGCGGAATGTCATCCCTTGTGACAGGTTGTCCAGGGACAGCCACCAACGGAGTGAGTCTCTGGTCCTCTGATTTACTTGTATCTTCGGAGACAAGTCTGTATAGTCCCCATTCCACTGACTGAGCATGCACAGTTGTAATGGTCTTAGATGAATGCGCGCAAAAGGAACTATGTCCATTGCCGCTACCATCAACCCGATCACTTCCATGCACTGAGCTATGGAAGGAAGAGGAACGGAATGAAGTATTCGACAAGAGTCTAGAAGTTTTGTTTTTCTGGCCTCTGTCAGAAAAATCCTCATTTCTAAGGAGTCTATTATTGTTCCCAGGAAGGGAACCCTTGTTGACGGGGATAGAGAACTCTTTTCCACGTTCACTTTCCATCCGTGAGATCTGAGAAAGGCCAGGACAATGTCCGTGTGAGCCCTTGCTTGAGGAAGGGACGACGCTTGAATCAGAATGTCGTCCAAGTAAGGTACTACAGCAATGCCCCTTGGTCTTAGCACAGCTAGAAGGGACCCTAGTACCTTTGTGAAAATCCTTGGAGCAGTGGCTAATCCGAAAGGAAGCGCCACGAACTGGTAATGTTTGTCCAGGAATGCGAACCTTAGGAACCGATGATGTTCCTTGTGGATAGGAATATGTAGATACGCATCCTTTAAATCCACCGTGGTCATGAATTGACCTTCCTGGATGGAAGGAAGAATAGTTCGAATGGTCTCCATCTTGAACGATGGAACCTTGAGAAACTTGTTTAAGATCTTGAGATCTAAGATTGGTCTGAACGTTCCCTCTTTTTTGGGAACTATGAACAGATTGGAGTAGAACCCCATCCCTTGTTCTCTTAATGGAACAGGATGAATCACTCCCATTTTTGACAGGTCTTCTACACAATGTAAGAATGCCTGTCTTTTTATGTGGTCTGAAGACAACTGAGACCTGTGGAACCTCCCCCTTGGGGGAAGTCCCTTGAATTCCAGAAGATAACCTTGGGAGACTATTTCTAGCGCCCAAGGATCCAGAACATCTCTCGCCCAAGCCTGAGCGAAGAGAGAGAGTCTGCCCCCCACCAGATCCGGTCCCGGATCGGGGGCCAACATTTCATGCAGTCTTGGTAGCAGTGGCAGGTTTCTTGGCCTGCTTTCCCTTGTTCCAGCCTTGCATTGGTCTCCAAGCTGGCTTGGCTTGAGAAGTATTACCCTCTTGCTTAGAGGACGTAGCACCTTGGGCTGGTCCGTTTCTACGAAAGGGACGAAAATTAGGTTTATTTTTTGCCTTGAAAGGCCGATCCTGAGGAAGGGCGTGGCCCTTACCCCCAGTGATATCAGAGATAATCTCTTTCAAGTCAGGGCCAAACAGCGTTTTCCCCTTGAAAGGAATGTTAAGTAGCTTGTTCTTGGAAGACGCATCAGCCGACCAAGATTTCAACCAAAGCGCTCTGCGCGCCACAATAGCAAACCCAGAATTCTTAGCCGCTAACCTAGCCAATTGCAAAGTGGCGTCTAGGGTGAAAGAATTAGCCAATTTGAGAGCATTGATTCTGTCCATAATCTCCTCAAAAGGAGGAGAATCACTATCGACCGCCTTTATCAGATCATCGAACCAGAAACATGCGGCTGTAGCGACAGGGACAATGCATGAAATTGGTTGTAGAAGGTAACCTTGCTGAACAAACATCTTTTTAAGCAAACCTTCTAATTTTTTATCCATAGGATCTTTGAAAGCACAACTATCCTCTATGGGTATAGTGGTGCGTTTGTTTAAAGTGGAAACCGCTCCCTCGACCTTGGGGACTGTCTGCCATAAGTCCTTTCTGGGGTCGACCATAGGAAACAATTTTTTAAATATGGGGGGAGGGACGAAAGGAATACCGGGCCTTTCCCATTCTTTATTAACAATGTCCGCCACCCGCTTGGGTATAGGAAAAGCTTCTGGGAGCCCCGGCACCTCTAGGAACTTGTCCATTTTACATAGTTTCTCTGGGATGACCAACTTGTCACAATCATCCAGAGTGGATAATACCTCCTTAAGCAGAATGCGGAGATGTTCCAACTTAAATTTAAATGCAATCACATCAGGTTCAGCCTGTTGAGAAATGTTCCCTGAATCAGTAATTTCCCCCTCAGACAAAACCTCCCTGGCCCCATCAGACTGGGTTTGGGGCCCTTCAGAAATATTAATATCAGCGTCGTCATGCTCTTCAGTATCTAAAACAGAGCAGCCGCGCTTACGCTGACAAGTGTTCATTTTGGCTAAAATGTTTTTGACAGAATTATCCATTACAGCCGTTAATTGTTGCATAGTAAGGAGTATTGGCGCGCTAGATGTACTAGGGGCCTCCTGAGTGGGCAAGACTCGTGTAGACGAAGGAGGGAATGATGCAGTACCATGCTTACTCCCCTCACTTGAGGAATCATCTTGGGCATCATTGTCATTATCACATAAATCACATTTATTTAAATGAATAGGAATTCTGGCTTCCCCACATTCAGAACACAGTCTATCTGGTAGTTCAGACATGTTAAACAGGCATAAACTTGATAACAAAGTACAAAAACGTTTTAAAATAAAACCGTTACTGTCACTTTAAATTTTAAACTGAACACACTTTATTACTGCAATTGCGAAAAAACATGAAGGAATTGTTCAAAATTCACCAAATTTTCACCACAGTGTCTTAAAGCCTTAAAAGTATTGCACACCAAATTTGGAAGCTTTAACCCTTAAAATAACGGAACCGGAGCCGTTTTAAACTTTAACCCCTTTACAGTCCCTGGTATCTGCTTTGCTGAGACCCAACCAAGCCCAAAGGGGAATACGATACCAAATGACGCCTTCAGAAAGTCTTTTCTAAGTATCAGAGCTCCTCTCACATGCGACTGCATGCCATGCCTCTCAAAAACAAGTGCGCCACACCGGCGCGAAAATGAGGCTCTGCTTATGCTTTGGGAAAGCCCCTAAAGAATAAGGTGTCTAATACAGTGCCTGCCGATATTATTATATCAAAATACCCAGATAAAATGATTCCTCAAGGCTAAATATGTGTTAATAATGAATCGATTTAGCCCAGAAAAAGTCTACAGTCTTAATAAGCCCTTGTGAAGCCCTTATTTACAATCGTAATAAACATGGCTTACCGGATCCCATAGGGAAAATGACAGCTTCCAGCATTACATCGTCTTGTTAGAATGTGTCATACCTCAAGCAGCAAGAGGCTGCACACTGTTCCCCCAACTGAAGTTAATTGCTCTCAACAGTCCTGTGTGGAACAGCCATGGATTTTAGTTACGGTTGCTAAAATCATTTTCCTCATACAAACAGAAATCTTCATCTCTTTTCTGTTTCTGAGTAAATAGTACATACCAGCACTATTTCAAAATAACAAACTCTTGATTGAATAATAAAAACTACAGTTAAACACTAAAAAACTCTAAGCCATCTCCGTGGAGATGTTGCCTGTACAACGGCAAAGAGAATGACTGGGGTAGGCGGAGCCTAGGAGGGATCATGTGACCAGCTTTGCTGGGCTCTTTGCCATTTCCTGTTGGGGAAGAGAATATCCCACAAGTAAGGATGACGCCGTGGACCGGACACACCTATGTTGGAGAAAGAGAGGTTACCAGGCTGCAAGAGGACAAGTCATATAGAAAATACGCTACCAACGGAGGAGAGCAAAGAAAGGAAAAATTCCAGATCACCTCCTACATGGATTCAAAAGGAACCAAAGTAAAGCCTTAACCGGAACCGAGTCCCGGAAGGACAAAAGGACAAAAAGGTAGAACAAAACTACCTTAACATAGACAGCTAACTAGCACAGAGAAACTGAACACCCGTAGGTCAGAAAAAAAACAGGAGCAGAACAGGAACAGAATAGTAACATCCGTTTACACCACAAACGAAAGCCGCAGGCTTCCATCGGCTAGGAAGTCAGACTAAATGTCAAACCATAGTAACTAGCCAACCGAGTAGCTAGCAAACTTGCACCAGGACATTCGTGGAAAGGAACAAGAAAAAAAACTCAGAAAGCAGGGCGGACCAACTTCCCCCACTACTAGAAAACGGGGTAAGGGAGGACAACACCCTGACCAATAAGAAAGAACCAACTACCTGCTAAGGGAAGGTTCCTGAACCAACTGCAAGGTCTCCCAACCTAAGTAAGGATCCTTCGGGAAACAAGATACGTGGTCGATGCCCAAACAGAGCAGTCAGAATTCCTGACCCCTACTCCGATCGTACAGTCCTATCACAGATGTGACTGTCAATGTCCCAAGGAGAAAAGAGATTAAAAAATCCCAGCATCGCCTACAAAATCACAGCATCGCCAAAGCCCAGAGATCAGATAATGAATCTCCAACTACAAGCTCCTAAGGAAAAGAAGCAAGAAGGAGGCACCAACACCCAGAGAGACTAACTCGGGATCCATGATACCTATCCTTATTACCCCTCAGAAACCCGAAGGGAGGGTAAACTGCAGACAAGAAAAACCCTCAACCCACTGAACTCCTAGAGTCAGATGAGGAAAACTACCTCAGGTGGAGCCAACTGGATAGGCGCAGTAGACCAGATCCTTCCAAATAGAAGGAAAACTAAGAAACCCTGGAATATTCCAGTAAGAAATTCCCAGGCAAAACATCCTCCATTTCTCCAGAAGAGAGAAAAGAAACGCCCCAGTAGGAACAAAGAGATTTCCCCAGGACCGGGAACACAAGCCTGGTACTGAATGCCGGACAGATCCAAGACTATTAAAATCTTGAAAACAGAGTAACCAAAAGGCCAAGTCGAAGACAAGGACTAGGTTAAAAAAACAGACCCCCAAAACCAGGTGCTGGATCCAGACCAAAAACCAATCCACAAGGAGTACCAATAGGGGGGGATAATCACCCCCTACACCAGGTACTGGAGATCTCCAAGCAGTCATCTGATCCTCCCCCCTTGCAAGGGAGGACTCTAGCTCCTGTCCAAGGACCTCCGGAACTAAAAACATACTGCCATAGCAGAATTCTTAATCCCATCAAACCACTTAAACTATGCAGGGACAAAACACTTAATGCTGAGTACGACCCACATCGGACGCACCACCAAGATGAAATAACGTAGGACCAGCCTGATATCTAGTATAGAAAGGCCTCCTATAACTTGTAGAAGAAGAAAAACAACCTTGTAACAAGAGGTAAGCAAACTTAGTACCCAAACAGGATCACCCTGTTATCAAGGAGAATGTCTGATATAACCTCAAAATAACAGAGAGAACTAGTATCCATCCAGGACCAGCCTTCTGACCAGGGTACAACCGAAATGTTCAAAGGCTGACTGAAAGTTCTAAGCCCTAGCAGGGCTAGATTAAACAAAACAGACAAACGACAGTCAAATAAGCTCTGAGGCTTAAACAATGGCATCTACTTATCAAGCCATCAACTTACTTGCATTCGACGGCACCAATACGCTCGCCTAAGATCGCCTAACATCGCGGCCGCGGACCTGAATACACTCTCCAAAGTTACCAAAAAATCTGTCAAAAAGCCGCGCACCAAGTACGGGGCGATGAGCAGCGGACTGTTGTTAACTGACAGTCATCGATCTCGCTGCTCTTCGGCTTTTTCCCAGCTTTATTGGTATACTGTCACTAAACACCCACACTATACTATACTGTTTACCCCCTATGCCGCCACTCCCGGAGCCAACCGCAACTCTAATAAATGTATTAACCCCTAAACCGCTGCACACGGACCGCACCACAACTAAATAAAATGTTTAACCCCTAAACTGCTGCTCCCGGAGCCCACCACCACCTACATTATACTTATTAACTCCCTAATCTGCCGCCCCCTACACCGCCGTTACTTACATTATGCTTATTAACCCCTAATCTGCCACCCCCTACACCGCCGCCACCTACATTATATTTATTAACCCCTAATCTTCCGCCCCCACACCGCCGCCACCTACATTATATTTATTAACCCCTAATCTGCCCCCCCCCTACACCGCCGCCACTATATTAAATTTATTAACCCCTAAACCTAAGTCTAACCCTAACCCTAACACCCCCTAACTTAAATATAATTTAAATAAATCTAAATAAATATTCCTATCCATAAATAAATTATTCCTATTTAAAACTAAATACTTACCTATAAAATAAAACCTCAACAAAACAAAATTCCACAGCACCAAAAGTTTATAGGAAAACTTAGAAATGTATTGAGGTACAAACAAATGCAACGTTTCGGGAGCCATTCCCTTAATCATGAATAGGGTCAACAGGTGTGTACAGAGCCTTTATAGGGAAAACTTTAACCCTTTACATGCTTATCACTATACAATAACATTGCACCACCTAGTGGTAAATATACAACAATAAATTTTACTTTAAACAGACTACCTAACCTTTAAATCCTCAAACTCAGACTACTAAATTCTATGTATAGACCTGTTAATCAACCTAAAAACAATACTTAAATAGAGAAGATGCCTTTAAATCTCAAAAAAAAATTTATACTAATGATTAAACCTACAGAAACACTGCCAAATCAAGTTCCCTATTCAGACCTATGGGGATCATAGCATTAAGCGTATGAATCCAAAAGGATTATTTTTGTGTCAACAATTGTTCTCTATTACCCCCTCTACGTAACCTGCCTACACTGTCAATTATTTGCCACCTTAGTTGGCAAATGCTGTGCCCAGCCTCCAAAAAGTGACTGGAAACAGGGGCATTTTGATCCCCACATCGAATATTAGACCTGTGTTGACTCATCCTATCCCTTACCTTTCTGGTCGTTTCACCTAAAAAAAATTCGAACAGGGGCATTTTATTAAGTAAATGACATAGATAGCTACAATGTAATAGTTACATTGTAGTCATTTTAGGGTTTATTTTTATTTTACAGGCAAGTTTGTATTTATTTTAACTAGGTAGAATAGTTACTAAATAGTTATTAACTATTTACTAACTACCTAGCTAAAATAAATACAAATATACCTGTAAAATAAAACCTAATCTATGTTACACTAACACCTAACACTACACTATAATTAAATTAATTCCCTACATTGAATACAATTAAATACAATTAAATAAAATTATCTAAAGTACAAAAACCCCCCACTAAATTGCAGAAAATAATAAACAAATTACAAGATTTTTAAACTAATTACACCTAATCTAATTCCCCTAACAAAATAAAAAAGCCCCCCAAAATAAAAAAAGCCCTACCCTACACTAAATTACAAATAGCCCTGTAGAATTCTATCAGCCAATCTATCAGCCAATCGGAATCTAAAGGACGCCATCTTGGATGACGTCACTTAAAGGTACCTTCATTCAGCAAGAAGACGTCGGCCGAAGAGGATGCTCTGCGTTGGATGTCTTGAAGATGGAGCCACTCCACGCTGGATGGATGAAGATAGAAGATGCCGTCTGGATGAAGACTTCTGCCCGTCTGGAGAACCACTTCTGCCCGTCTGGAGGACCACTTCTGCCTGATTCTTTGAGGACTTCAGCCCGGTTGGGTGAAGACTTCTCCCGGTAAGGTGATCTTCAAGGGGTTAGTGTTAGGTTTTTTCAAGGGGGTATTGGGTGGTTTTTAGAGTAGGGTTGGTTGTGTGGGTGGTGGGTCTTAATGTTGGGGGGGATTTGTAATTTTTTTTACAAGTAAAAAAGCTGATTGCTTTGGGGCAATGCCCCACAAAAGGCCCTTTTAAGGGCTATTTGTAATTTAGTGTAGGGTAGGGCTTTATTATTTTGTTTTTGTTTTTTATTTTGTTAGGGGGATTAGATTAGGTGCAATTAGTTTAAAAATCTTGTAATTTGTTTATTATTTTCTGTAATTTAGTGGGGGGGGGTTTTGTACTTTAGATAATTTTATTTAATTGTAATTAATGTAGAGAATTAATTTAATTATAGTGTAGTGTTAGGTTGTGTTAGGGTTAGACTTAGGTTTAGGGGTTAATAAATTTAATATAGTGGTGCGGTGTAGGGGGTGGCAGATTAGGGGATAATAAGTATAATGTAGGTGGCGGCAGTGTAGGGGGGCAGATTAGGGGTTAATAACTTTATGTAGGTGGCAGCGGTGTCGGGGTGGCAGATTAGGGGTTAATAAGTATAATGTAAGTGTCGGTGATGTAGGGGGTGGCAGATTAGGGGTGTTTAGACTCAGGGTACATGTTAGGGTGTTAGGTGTAAACATTACCATAGGAATCAATGGGATATCGGGCAGCAGCGAACATGAGCTTTCGCTGCTTTCAGACTCCCATTGATTCCTATGGTATGAAAACCAGGTACGCTGGGCCAGAATAGTGGCGAGCGTACCTGTTAGGAATTTGTTAACTAGCAAAAGTAGTCAGATAGTGCCGAATTTGCATTCGGAACATCTGTAATGACGTAAGCATCAATCTGTGTCGGACTTTTCCCAGCGGATCGTATGTTACGTCACAAAATTCTACTTTTGCCGGTCTGTAGGGTTTGATAACTAAGGGGAATCAGGCTAGCCACAAATACGCTGTGGAATTCCAGCGTATTTGCGGTTGACGACTTGATAAGTAGATGCCATTGTCTTAAAATACATTTTTTAATATACAGTATATATATATATTTTTTTTTTTGGACGGAAGTAACATCTATTGCGACCATAAAATCGCTAGCATCAAAATCCTAGAGAAAAAGAAATTTCCCTAACAAGGAAAGACTACAACAGCCACAAGCTCCAAAATAAGACACATCCTAACCGGATCAAAAGAAAATAGGCTGTACCCGCAGGTGAACGCCAAAAAGGAATGAAAACACTAACAGGGCCAGTCTGTCAGAGACCTGATTCCTCAAGAGCTCAGAACTGGGATTAGATACACAAACAAAAGACAAACAGGAGTAGGATCCACATCCCTCCACTCATCTAGCGCTGTTCACCATCAGAATCAGAAGACTGAGGATCCGATGGCAAATAAAGACTGAAATCCTCCAAAGCCTCCAATACCTGACTCAGCAGTACACGCAGACGCGTCAGTCTGAATCTAAAGGTAAAACTCATCTCCGGCGGGGCATTTGAAGGCCCTGACCCTGGCGGCTGTACTCCTGAAGCCTCAGACGGAACTGCTCCCGCAGAGGAAAGACCCGTCTCACCTGGCGCCCTCAGGTTAAGAGGACACAGATAAGCTCTTCGCTGGCCCTCAGGAAACTATAAATGTGCTAACGTCAAAAATATGGCCATGCGCAACTGAGCAGCAAACTCTGGTGGAAATAAACCTCCTTCCATAAAAGGGGTAATGTTATTTGGGACAACTGCCTGTGTAGGAACAGAAAATTCCAGGCAACGCACCTCACGGGACACAGAATCCTCAGAGGTGGCTGGCTCAGAGGTCTCTGATCTCTCCACAGAGGAAGAGAAGAGCATTCTACTACGGCATACAGAACATAATTGATTGGGCTGGATTACCCGGTCCTCCATACAATCTAAGCAGGAAACAGAGAAATCCTCCTCAGAAAAAATCAGAATCCTCCATAACTTGACCGGACAAATTTTGGACAAAAATAACTGCCACCTAACACCCCCAATGGGGGTGTTAGTCTCCTATGACCCAGACAAGTAGAGAACAAAACCTCTCCACTGACACTCGGTCAAGAATACGGAAATGGAGAACGAAAACATGACCACGCCCGGTCACAAGGTGCAACCCACAGGCCAAGGAAAAGCGCACCAGTCCCATTAAGAACTGCGTAGCTCGAAAAAACTGTACGTTCCATAAAAGCCATGAGCCCCAACATCACTACACATAAGCAGACAGAATCACATAACAAATGATTAAAGTCCCCCGCTGTTCAATAACCTCCCTCAGGAGATATTAACCCTAGATTCCATAAAGATAAAGGAGTCCCACTGAGACCCTGTGTTCTATCATTACAAAATATTCCCACAGTGAAAGGAAAATTAAACAATGTTACCGAAATGCCGTGGAACAGTAACACAGTCCTTCAAGTTTGACAGATAGTAGCGTTGCCTCTGACATGGACTTGAGTGAAGAAAGCAGGCAGCGAAACTCGTCAACGCTGATTGCTTATGGAGCTGTTTATATGAGTCGGGATGGTTTCTCAGAAAGACTCTCCCTGCATCCCTGGACTCCAACTTTCATCCATGCTCTTCACTGAGAGGCTGACAGGACTTCTTAAAACTCCAGTCCCATCTCGAAGAGTACTACCCTCCATAATAGACTACTCCGTAATCTTCTGACACTTCTCTGCCAACCTCCTGTGACTAAAGGCAAAGAATGACTGGGGGATGAGGGAAGTGGGGGAGGTATTTAAGCCTTTGGCTGGGGTGTCTTTGCCTCCTCCTGGTGGCCAGGTTCTGTATTTCCCAAAAGTAATTAATGCAGGTGTGGACTCTTCCCGTTTTAAGAAGAAAACTGGGGAATGGGTAATAAAGAGATTATCTATCTTTTTAAACAATAACAATTCTGGAGTAAACTGTCCCTTTAAATTACAGGAAAGAAGAACAAAATAAATAATGAAAGTATATATACAATATAAATAATTACAAAGCTGTTTTACTACATGTAATTAAACAATTTATATTAATATCTTGAGATGTTTAATGTCTCTTGAACGTTTGCATACATCTATAATTATAGTTTTTATCGAAATGCGTCAGGGGTATGACTGAGGATGTACTTTTATTTTCTGATGTTTTAAAGAAGATGGAATAAAAGTCTGTTATATTTATGACATACAAAATTCCAGCTTTCTCTTCTCAAGCTTGATGAATATAGGAACATTCCCTTCTGTAAATCTTTTTAAGCCAAAAGAACAACTATTGTTATTTCTGAATATAAAAAAGGGACAGTAGAGTCAAAATTAAACTTTCATGATTCAGTTTACTGCTATAAACAAATATGCTTTGTTTTTTTGGTATCCTTTGTTGTAGAGCATACCTATGTAGGCTTAGGAGTAGCACCAGCTAGCAATACCAACAGATGTGTTCAGCTAGCTCCCATTGTGTACTTGTTTGCCATATTGTTTATAGTAATGCTATATATAGATGCAGACACGTGCACGCTCCTGAGCTCCTATCAGCCTCCCTAGATTTACTCTTCAACAAAGGATAGCATGAGAACAAAGCAAATGTTATAATATAAGTAAATTAGAATGTTGTTTAAATTTGCATCCTCTATCTAAATCATGATTTATTATCCAATTTAATCATCTTCAAATGTTATTTGCCATTATAGACAACAAATCCAAAAGGCATCTGATTGCAACATTAATAAGTTCCCTTTTAGGTTTGAATAGTAAAATCAGCTGATATTTTTGTGGGTTTTACTGCAATAAAATTGGATTTTTTAAAAAGCTGGGAAAAATTCCAGTTATGACTTGCTAATGAGACATCAGTTCTGAGGTTTAAGAGAGAATGCAGACAATTGGTGATTAAGATAAAGTTGAAGAGGGATGAGGGGGGGGCAGACTAAAGCACTGAGCTTACAGAGGAAAGTTGGTAGAATCATTTGAGGAAGGGAGAGAAACAGGAGGAAAGCAGATATTGGGGAAAAAAAAGAAAATGAGAAAATAAAGATCTAGAGAAGGAGCAAACAGTAAAGACCGTGGGACTGGGGACCGTGCAGGATGACAAGGTAAACAAGGCACATATGTGTGAGACGGGAAGGAGGAGAATAAAAGGACAAAAACGTAAAGAATTAGAGAAGAGGAAGAGGGGGAGGGATAGAAATAAGAGAAGGTATAGAGAGGGAGGGAGGGAGGTAACGGCGAAGGGGAGAGAGAAAGACACCGGCTGAGGAGGAGGTGGTGGTGACACATGGGACAGAGAAGACGGGATGAGGGAGAGAACGTACTATAGAGGTAGATGAAAGAGAGAGAATGAGTAGATGGTGGAAGCCAGAGGGGAGAAAACAGAGATAGGGAGGAAGGAAGGAAAGAAATAGAAAGAAAGATAGAAACAGGATATAGAGGAGATAATATATAAGGAGGTAGAGAAAAGGGAGAAAAAGAAAAAGAGAATAGAAATGAAAGGATACAGAAGAGAGTAAAGAGAATATACTGAGAGAGAATAGAAATAGAGGGAGAAAAAGAGAGAGAATGAGAGAGATCAGGACAGACGACAAAATGAAGAAAGAATATAAAGAAAATTAAATGGGAGACCCAATACAAAGACGATAAATAAAGAGGAAGAGCACAGAGTGAGGCGAGACGCTGATGGGACAAAAAGAACACCCACGGAGTGAACAAACCGGAGCGGGTAAGTTGATCACACTTCTCCCATGATCAATTGCTTTGTCTCATGTAAGCATCTTTTTGCTATCCCCTTTTAAAGGGACATTAAACACTTTGAGATGGTAATATAAAATGATAAATCGTATATATATATATATATATATATATATATATATATATATATATATATATATATATATATATATATATATATATATATATATATATATATATATATAAAAATCTACAATATTCTTTCATTATTTATTTTTTCCTGTAATTCCATTGTGAAATTGTGAGTATTTCAGTTTGTGTTAGAAATGGAAGTGCAGAACACTGTTATATTCCTCACAGCCATTGGCTGCACACTCTAGTGACCTATTTATAACTTTCTCTAATTGGCCACAGCAGAGAAGGTAACCTAAGTTACAACATGATAGCTCCCATCGTTTTATAAACACTAACGGGTTTATTTAACAAGGGCCAAATGGCCCCTGTTCTTCTTGTTTCCGCGCAAGCCTTCAGGCTCCTCTGAGGCAGCGTATAGCAATCCGTCCGATTATGTACGATCGAGCTGATTGACACCCCCTGCTAGCGGCCAATTGGCCGTGAATCTGCAGGGGGCGGCGTTGCACCAGCAGTTCACAAGAACTGCTGGTGCAATGATATATGCCGACAGCGTATGCTGTCGGCATTTATCGATGTGCGGTGGACATGGTTCGCTATAGCGGATCATGTCCGTCCGCACAATGATAAATGGGGGCCCATAACTTTACACTTATTTTGTCAATATTTAAACAGCTAATAAAACTTTACAAAACACATCTACTTGTTATTCTCAGAATAATATTTTCTTTAAATGCATCATTCTGTCTAGCATTTAATGTCTCTTTAAAGGTTCTTTTAAAATACATTTAAAGGGACAGTCAACACCAGCTTTTTTGTTGTTTAAAAAGAAAGATAATCCCTTTATTACCCATTTCCCAGTTTTGCATAACTAACAATGTTATAGAAATACATTTTTTACCTCTGTGATTACCTTGTATTTATGCCTCTGCAAACTGCCCCCTTATTTCAGTTCTTTTGACAGACTTGCATTTTAGCCAATCAGTGATATCTTCAGGGTAACTTCACGTGCATGAGCTCAATGTTATCTATATGAAACACATGAACTAATGCCCTCTAGTGGTCAAAATGCATTTAGATTAGAGGCAGTCTTCAAGGTCTAAGAAATTAGCATATAAACCTCCTAGATTTAGTTTTCAACTAAGAATACCAAGAGAACAAAGCAAAATTGGTGAAAAAAGTAAATTGGAAAGTTGTTTAAAATTGCATGCCCTATTTAAATCATGACAGTTTTTTTTGGACTTGACTGTCCCTTTAACAGAATATCCCAGAATCTCTCAGATTAGCTCCATAGAACACTGGATTGTGAACCCTTTAATTTATAACAAATATCCCATAATCCTTTGTCTTCACCCAGAATTATGTGCATTTCCCCTTAGAACAATTCTTCACCCTTCCAATAATCTTTAGGTTTACATGTATTTCTCCCATAATCATTTACCCTTTGATTGTTTTTCTCCCATAATGCTTTGTTTTGCACACAGTCCTGCTAGAATCCTTTGCGTTTTTTGCCAAGCTTCTCCTAGAGACCTTTGACATTTGCCCTTAAAATACTTCACATAAGCACTTGTTTTTATCCTTAGAAAATATTTCCCATAATCATTTCCTCTCCTACAACACATCCTTTATTCATATATTTGTTTTCTTAAGATTCCAAGAATTATTTGACCCTGAAATGTTTTTTTCCCAGAATCCCTAGCTGACTCCATCTTTGTTTTGCTTAGCAGCCTTCATCTGGAGCACATTTTTGGCCAATCAGTAATGGTTCTCCTGTGGCTTCTGTTAGTTTTGGCCCCCTGGCTAACAGATGGTCACCCACAGTGCCTGGATTACAAGCCACCTTTCCAGCCTTCCAGGCCACTAACCTTCTGCACATCTTATACCTCCTTTGGGTGCTGTGACAATTCCCAGGACTCTGCGATCTCTGAGAGGTATAGATACATTGCCTCCTTTCTGGACCACTCCGCAGTGGCCATTTGTGGCAACTACCTCAAGGATATCCTGTGCCAGGTAAGTTCATTGATGCGGGCACCATTACGTTTTTTGGTCAATTTGGTCAACAATTCTAGTGTTTTGCTTTCCCTCTAATGGAAGGTTGTTCCCTGATCATATCACGCATATACTGAACTTCTTTTTAAAGGGACAGTAAAATTGATTAAATAGATAATGAAGTTTACAATTTTACATCTATTATCAATTTTGCCTAGTTCTTTTTGTATCCTTTCTTAAAGAGTAATCCAAGGAGAGCGCATGAGTGTGCACGTGTCTTTAGCCATCTGGCAGCAGTGTTTGCAACATTGTTTATAGTAATGTTATACATAGTTGCAAACACTGCTGCCATATACTGCTAAAGACACGTGCACGCTCCTAAGCTTCTATCAGCCTCCCTAGATTTACTTAAATGATACCAAGAGAACAAATCAAATTTGATAATAGAAGTACATTGGAAAGTTGTTTAAAATGACAAGCTTTATCTAAAAAATGAAAGTTTAATTTTTTACTTTACTGTCCCTTTAAGTTTTAGGGATCAATTTATTAATCCCCAGGCGGACATGATTCGCTATAGCTAATTATGTCCGCCCCCGGCATTGCTAAACGCTGTCTGCATTTAACATCGCACAAGCATTTCATAAGCAATGCTTGTGCAATGCCGCCCCCTGCACATTTGAAGCCAATCGGTCGCTAGCAGGGGGTGTCAATCATCCCGATTGTATCTGATTAAGATGATTGCAGTCCTCTGGCGGAGAAGTCAAGGGGCAGCGCAGCTTCTTAACTTCTGTTTCTGGTGAGCCGCATCCGCTGCTTATTAAATCTACCCCTTAGTGATGCTTTTATACCCTCTCTACTTCCTCCCATTCTCTCTCACACCCCCTCTCCATACCTTCACTCTCACACCCCCTCTCCATCCCTTCACTCTCACACCCCCTCTCCATCCCTTCACTCTCACATCCCCTCTCCATCCCTTCACTCTCACACCCCCTCTCTATCCCTTCACTCTCACACCCCCTTTCCATCCCTTCACTCTCACACCCCCTCTCCATCCCTTCACTCTCACACCCCCTCTCAATCCCTTCACTCTCACACACCCTCTCATCCCTTCACTCTCACACCCCCTCTCCATCCCTTCACTCTCACACCCCCTCTCCATCCCTTCACTCTCACACCCCCTCTCCATCCCTTCACTCTCACACCCCCTCTCATCCCTTCACTCTCACACCCCCTCTCCATCCCTTCACTCTCACACCCCCTCTCCATCCCTTCACTCTCACACCCCCTCTCCATCCCTTCACTCTCACACCCCCTCTCCATCCCTTCACTCTGACACCCCCTCTCCATCCCTTCACTCTCACACCCCCTCTCCATCCCTTCACTCTCTTAAACACCCCTCTTCCTTTTTTCTCTCTTGTGTCCCCCTCTTTATGCTTTTTCTCACACCCCACACTTTCCCCTCTCTCTGTCACTCCCATTTACTCCCACAACTTACTAACATCCTCCTACTATCTCTCACACCCCCTCTTGCTCCCCTCTTTCTTAAAGGGATACTAAACCAATTTTTTTTTCTTTCATGATTCAGATAGAGCATGCAAATTTAGGCAACTTTCTAATTTACTCCTATTATCAATTATATTCTATTGTCAGCTTAAGAGCCGGCTAAATGTAGCAAACCGATCAGCAAGTGCAACCCAGGTGCTGAAAACAAAATGGGCTGGCTCCTAACCTTACAATCCTGCTTTTTCAAATAAAGATAGCAAGAGAATGAAGAAAAATTTATAACAACCCCATCTCCTTTCTCTCTCACATCCCCCTCTCTTTCTTTTCTCTCTCAAAACCCACTCTCCTTTCTTTCTCACATCCCTCTCTCCCTCCTTTATCACATCCCTCTCTCCTTCCTTTATCACATCACTCTCTCCCTCCTTTATCACATCCCTCTCTCCCTCCTTTATCACATCCCTCTCTCCCTCCTTTATCACATCACTCTCTCCCTCCTTTATCACATCACTCTCTCCCTCCTTTATCACATCCCTCTCTCCCTCCTTTATCACATCCCTCTCTCCCTCCTTTATCACATCCCTCTCTCCCTCCTTTATCACATCCCTCTCTCCCTCCTTTATCACATCCCTCTCTCCTTCCTTTATCACATCCCTCTCTCCCTCCTTTATCACATCCCTCTCTCCCTCCTTTATCACATCCCTCTCTCCCTCCTTTATCACATCCCTCTCTCCCTCCTTTATCACATCCCTCTCTCCTTCCGTTATCACATCCCTCTCTCCCTCCTTTATCACATCCCTCTCTCCCTCCTTTATCACATCCCTCTCTCCCTCCTTTATCACATCCCTCTCTCCCTCCTTTATCACATCCCTCTCTCCCTCCTTTATCACATCCCTCTCTCCCTCCTTTATCACATCCCTCTCTCCCTCCTTTATCACATCCCTCTCTCCCTCCTTTATCACATCCCTCTCTCCCTCCTTTATCACACCCCTCTCTCCCTCCTTTATCACATCACTCTCTCCCTCCTTTATCACATCCCTCTCTCCCTCCTTTATCACATCCCTCTCTCCCTCCTTTATCACATCACTCTCCCCCTCCTTTATCACATCCCTCTCTCCCTCCTTTATCACATCTCTTTCCCTCCTTTCTCACATCACTCTCCCCCTCCTTTATCACATCCCTCTCTCCCTCCTTTATCACATCCCTCTCTCCCTCCTTTATCACATCCCTCTCTCCCTCCTT
Source organism: Bombina bombina (assembly GCF_027579735.1). Taxonomy (NCBI): domain Eukaryota; kingdom Metazoa; phylum Chordata; class Amphibia; order Anura; family Bombinatoridae; genus Bombina; species Bombina bombina. The sequence goes on along the minus strand of NC_069505.1, from coordinate 523,287,935 downwards.
TATCACATCCCTCTCTCCCTCCTTTATCACATCACTCTTTCCCTCCTTTCTCACATCACTCTCTCCCTCATTTCTCTCTCACAACCCCCTCCTCTTTCTCTCTCACCCCCTCTCTCCCTCCTTTCTCTCTCACATCCCTCTCCCCTCCTTTCTCTCTCACAACCCCCTTCCCTTTCTTGCTTACACCCTCTCTCCCTCCTTTCTCTCTCAAAACCCCCTCTCCCTCCTTTCTCTCTCACATCCTCCTCTCCCTCCTTTCTCTCTCAACCCCCCTCATTTCTCTCTCACCCCCCCCTCTACCTCCTTTCTCTCTCAAACCCCCCTCTCCTTTCTCTCTCATATCCCCCTATCCCTCCTTTCTCTCTCACCCCCCTCTCCCTCCTTTCTTTCTTATATCCCTCTCCATCCTTTCTCTCTCATATTCCCTCTCCCTCCATTCTCTCTCACATTCCTCTCTCCCTCCTTTCTTTCTTATATCCCTCTCCCTCCTTTCTCTCTCACATTCCCTCTCCCTCCTTTCTCTCTCAAACCCCCCTCTCCTTTCTCTCTCATATCCCCCTCTCCCTCCTTTCTTTCTTATATCCCTCTCCCTCCTTTCTCTCTCACATTCCCTCTCCCTCCTTTCTCTCTCAAACCCCCCTCTCCTTTCTCTCTCATATCCCCCTCTCCCTCCTTTCTTTCTTATATCCCTCTCCCTCCTTTCTCTCTCACACCCCCCTCTCCCTCCTTTCTCTCTCACATTCCCCCTCTCCCTCCTTTCTTTCTTATATCCCTCTCGCTCCTTTCTCTTTCTCACCCCTCTTCCTCCTTTCTATAATAACTCCTCTCTCCATGATTTATTTCACACATTCCCTTTCCCTCCTCTCTCTCATATCCTTCTCCCTCCTTTCTTCCTCACATCTCAGGCCCCCTTCCTCCTCTCTAACTTCCAGAGTCTCCCTCTTTCTCTCGTATGTTCCCCTTTCTCCTTCCTTATATTTATGCCAGCTCTGCAAATAACCATATACCATGAAATACCATTAGACACATTTACAATCCTCAGATATAATAATGAATATATATCAATAAAAAAACACTGGAATTAGTTAATCTCCCTATAAGTGTCACACATTTGCAAATAAGCCACTGACCAAGGGCAGGAATTAGTGGGGGGGTTTCTAAGAGTAATATTACAACTGGCTCCGACACAGGATATTCTGCATGTATAAGAAGATCCTAGCACAGGGCTTCATTATGGGATTTCAGGGAAACCTCACAGACAGTGATTATATACACAAGGAGAGGCGATGGGGGAACGGAAGGGAGATGAGAGATGCAGAGGGGAGAGTACGAATGGAAAGGAGAGGGATGTGTGGGCGAGGGGCAGTGAAAACAGATTATATAAACAAGGAGAGAGGCACAGAGGGTGAGAAGTATGAGAGACAGCAGGAGAGAGACTCAAGGAGGATATTGTAAAGAGAGAGAGAGACTATGGGAGGTCACTTTGTTCCCACATGAGACTAACCCTTTAACCCATTAAACATGCCACTGTCATTAGGTCACTTTGGTCCTACATAGGACTGACCCTTTAACCTATTAAACATGTCACTGTCATTAGGTCACTTTTGTCCTACATAGGACTCACCCTTTAACCCATTAAACATGTCGCTGTCATTAGGTCACTTTGGTCCTACATAGGACTGACCCTTTAACCCATTAAACATGTCACTGTCATTAGGTCACTTTGGTCCTACATAGGACTGACCCTTTAACCCATTATACATGTCACTGTCATTAGGTAGCTTTGGTCCTACATAGGACTGGCTCTTTAACCCATTAAACATGCCACTGTCATTAGGTCACTTTGGTCCTACATAGGACTGACCCTTTAACCCATTAAACATGTCACTGTCATTAGGTCACTTTGGTCCTACATAGGACTGACCCTTTAACCCATTAAACATGTCACTGTCATTAGGTCACTTTGGTCCTACATGAGACTGACCCTTTAACCCATTAAACATGTCACTGTCATTAGGTAGCTTTGGTCCTACATAGGACTGGCCCTTTAACCCATTAAACATGCCACTGTCATTAGGTCACTTTGGTCCTACATAGGACTGCCCCTTTAACCCATTAAACATGTCACTGTCATTAGGTGACTTTGTTCCTACATGAGACTGACCCTTTAACCAATTAAACATGTCACTGTCATTAGGTGACTTTGTTCCTACATGAGATTGACCCTTTAACCCATTAAACATGTCACTGTCATTATGTCACTTTGTTCCTACATGAGACTGACCCTTTAACCAATTAAACATGTCACTGTCATTAGGTCACTTTGTTCCTACATGAGATTGACCCTTTAACCCATTAAACATGTCACTGTCATTAGGTCACTTTGCTCCTACATAAGACTGACCCTTTAACCCATTAAACATGTCACTGTCATTAGGTCACTTTGTTCCTACATGAGACTGATCGTTTAACCAATTAAACATGTCACTGTCATTAGGTCACTTTGCTCCTACATGGCACTGACCCTTTAACCCATTAAACATGTCACTGTCATTAGGTCACTTTGGTCCTACATGAGACTGACCCTTTAACCCATTAAACATGTCACTGTCATTAGGTAGCTTTGGTCCTACATAGGACTGGCCCTTTAACCCATTAAACATGCCACTGTCATTAGGTCACTTTGGTCCTACATAGGACTGCCCCTTTAACCCATTAAACATGTAACTGTCATTAGGTGACTTTGTTCCTACATGAGACTGACCCTTTAACCCATTAAACATGTCACTGTCATTAGGTCACTTTGTTCCTACATGAGACTGACCCTTTAACCAATTAAACATGTCACTGTCATTAGGTCACTTTGTTCCTACATGAGATTGACCCTTTAACCCATTAAACATGTCACTGTCATTAGGTCACTTTGCTCCTACATAAGACTGACCCTTTAACCCATTAAACATGTCACTGTCATTAGGTCACTTTGTTCCTACATGAGACTGATCGTTTAACCAATTAAACATGTCACTGTCATTAGGTCACTTTGCTCCTACATGGCACTGACCCTTTAACCCATTAAACATGTCACTGTCATAAGGTCACTTTGCTCCTACATGAGACTGAACCTTTAACCCATTAAACATGTCACTGTCATTAGGTCACTTTTCTCCTACAGGAGACTGACTCTTTAACCCATTAAACATGTCACTGTCATTAGGTCAGTTTGCTTCTACATGGGACTGACCCTTTAACCCATTAAACATGTCACTGTCATTAGATCACTTTGTTCCTACATGAGACTGACCCTTTAACCCATTCAAGTGAATGTCAAGTTTGATGAATCAGTGCCCAGTTTTTAAAAACCCTATTAAAACAGGGGCACTTTCATTAATCAAACTTTACATTTCACTTGTTTTGTTAAAATACTTACCTATTAATCTTGAAAGCCGCTCCAGTGATTCCCCCTCCTGCCGCTCGTCACTTCATACGTCAGCAATGAAGAATACGGCATCCTCTAATCATGGCTCCCCCCCCCCCCCAGCGGAATCATTGCCTGAGGCAACGCCGTGATTGGAGGAAGCCGGATTCGTCATTTGTGACATATGAAGAGGCTTGCGATGGGCAGGGGGAAGCGCTGGAGCGGCTTTCAAGATGAAAAGGTAAGTATTTTAAAAAAACGAGTGAAATGTAAAGTTTGATGAATGAAAGTGCCACTGTTTTTAATAGGGTTTTTAAAAACCAGGCACTGATTCATTAAACTTGACATTCACTTTAAACATGTCACTGTCATTAGATCACTTTGCTTCTACATGGGACAGACCCTTTAACCAATTAAGCATGTCACTGTCATTAGGTCGCTTTGTTTCTGCAAAGGACTGACCCTTTAACCCATTAAACATGTCACTGTCATTAAATCATCTTGTTTCTGCAAAGGACTGACCCTTTAACCCATTAAACATGTCACTGTCATTAAATCACCTTGTTTCTGCAAAGGACTGGCCCTTTAACCCATTAAACATGTCACTATCATTAAATCACCTTGTTTCTGTATAGGACTGACCCTTTAACCCATTAAACATGTCACTGTCATTAAATCACCTTGTTTCTGCAAAGGACTGACCCTTTAACCCATTAAACATGTCACTGTCATTAAATCACCTTGTTTCTGCAAAGGACTGACCCTTTAACCCATTAAACATGTCACTGTCATTAAATCACCTTGTTTCTGCAAAGGACTGACCCTTTAACCCATTAAACATGTCACTGTCATTAAATCACCTTGTTTCTGTATAGGACTGACCCTTTAACCCATTAAACATGTCACTGTCATTAAATCACCTTGTTTCTGTATAGGACTGACCCTTTAACCCATTAAACATGTCACTGTCATTAAATCACCTTGTTTCTGCAAAGGACTGACCCTTTAACCCATTAAACATGTCACTGTCATTAAATCACCTTGTTTCTGCAAAGGACTGACCCTTTAACCCATTAAACATGTCACTGTCATTAAATCACCTTGTTTCTGCAAAGGACTGACCCTTTAACCCATTAAACATGTCACTGTCATTAAATCACCTTGTTTCTGTATAGGACTGACCCTTTAACCCATTAAACATGTCACTGTCATTAAATCACCTTGTTTCTGTATAGGACTGACCCTTTAACCCATTAAACATGTCACTGTCATTAAATCACCTTGTTTCTGCAAAGGACTGACCCTTTAACCCATTAAACATGTCACTGTCATTAAATCACCTTGTTTCTGCAAAGGACTGACCCTTTAACCCATTAAACATGTCACTGTCATTAAATCACCTTGTTTCTGCAAAGGACTGACCCTTTAACCCATTAAACATGTCACTGTCATTAAATCACCTTGTTTCTGTATAGGACTGACCCTTTAACCCATTAAACATGTCACTGTCATTAAATCACCTTGTTTCTGTATAGGACTGACCCTTTAACCCATTAAACATGTCACTGTCATTAAATCACCTTGTTTCTGCAAAGGACTGACCCTTTAACCCATTAAACATGTCACTGTCATTAAATCACCTTGTTTCTGCAAAGGACTGACCCTTTAACCCATTAAACATGTCACTGTCATTAAATCACCTTGTTTCTGCAAAGGACTGACCCTTTAACCCATTAAACATGTCACTGTCATTAAATCACCTTGTTTCTGTATAGGACTGACCCTTTAACCCATTAAACATGTCACTGTCATTAGGTCACTTTGCTTCCCCATGGGACTTTGTCTTCAAGTTATTAAACCTATCCCAGTTTGTGGTATACCTAGCACGTACATTAGGCTAATTCCTATCAGATCTGGAGACCACATGTATTTCAGAAAAAGGATCCAACTTCTATAGACGAAGTTACGGTAGTTGTGGCGTCACATAATTTGAATCCAGACCAGGAAACTCATAAGCCAGCTGGATCTTTTTCAGATTTGAAGAACAGACAGTTTGTGTTATTCCAGTACACATGGACTTACAAACCTAAAGATTTTCTAGAACTGAGGTTTTACCACACGTAATAAAAGTACTGACCTGGGGTGGAGAGCAATAACTCATTTGTCAACAGACTGATCCTACTGAGCATGTGCAAGAGTTCACAGTGTATACAATATGAGTCAGTGATTGGCTGTAGCTGTCACATGATACAGGGTGCCCTGCAAAGTAAAGTAAATTTTAAACTTTATCAGAAAAAAATAAATCTACTGCTAATTTAAAATTCAGAGTAAGAGGTATATTTATTAATGTGCGAGCGGACATGATACGAAGTAGCGTATCATGTCCGCTGCACATTGATAAATGCCGACAGCATACGCTGTCGGCATTTATCATTGCACCAGCAGTTCTTGTGAACTGCTGGTGCAATGCCGCCCCCTGCAGATTTGCAGCCAATTCGCTAGCAGGGGATGTCAATCAACCCGATCGTGTTCAATCAGGTTGATTTCTGTCCGCGGCCTCAGAGCAGGCGGACAAGTTATGGAGCAGCGGTCTTTACGGAGCTTGATAAATCGGCCCCTAAGTGCTTTTAAATTGTAGAATTGCAATGGTTATGCAATTGTAAGGTAATTAATAGTCCTTGATAGTCACATTGTACTAATAAAAAAACAATCATCCATCTGAAATAGCAGCATTTAAACATGGTGAAAGGTTTTTGTTTGCCTGAAAAAATATAAAATTAAAGATGTTTAAATTTAAACTAATACAGCAGTATCAGTTGTGCACTTCCTGCAAATACTTATTGGCTGATCATCTGTATCCAACAACCAATGACCATTACCAGAAAGTACCTATAAGCCAATCATAGGTACACAACACAACTGATACTGTTGTATTAGTTTCAAGCTCAATTTAAAGGACCAGTCAACACAGTGGATTTGCATAATCAACAAATGCAGGATAACAAGACAATGCAATAGCACTTAGTCTGAACTTCAAATGAGTAGTAGATTTTTTTTCTGACAATTTTAAAAGTTATGACTATTTCCACTCCTACTGTACCATGTGACGGCCATTAGCCAATCCCAAATGCATACACATATCATGTGACAGCCATCAGCCAATCACAAATGCATTCACGTACCATGTGACAGCCATTAGCCAATCACAAATGCATACATGTTTATTATGTGAATTCTTGCACATGCTTAGTAGCAGCTGGTGACTCAAAAAGTGTAAATATAAAAAGACTGTGCACATTTTGTTAATGGAAATTGGAAAGTTGTTTAAAATTGCTGCTCTATCTGATTCATGATTCTTTTCTGATAATTCTTTTCAGGCAAAGTCAATTTCATATTTAAATGCTGCTTTTAACACTGCGGTACTAGAGCTGTTTTTAGTCATTTGGCACTAATTACATTTATACTTCAATTTCAGTTTTTGTTTGTTTGTTTTTTTCTGTCAGGTACCCACACAAATCATACCTTGTTTTTAGCAGACCAAATTAAAGGGACAGTATACACCAATGTTCATATAAGTGCATGTAATAGACACTACTATAAAGAATAAGATGCACAGATACTGATATAAAAATCCAGTATAAAACCTTTTAAAAACTTACTTAGAAGCTCTCAGTTTAGCATTTTTGATTAGGTTGACTGGGACACCCAGTGAAAGCAGACCCCCCCCCCCTCCTCTACATATCAAAAGACCCTTTACACAAACAGGAGCAAGCTGGAGGAGGAATACATTAGTATAGTACTTAAACTTTTGGGCTTGGTTAGTCTGAAAATCAGCACAATGT